>NC_142707.1:65175514-65326158 GCF_055471065.1 Atractosteus spatula
TAGCTTGGCAGCAAAACACAGGTTCTGAGATGGTCTTGTCTTGACTGAATGCAGAGCAGCAACATCATTTTTCTAATGTGACTAAAATTTTGCATAGTGTTCAAAATTGTACGATAAGTGCATGGCACAATTTTTTACATAACATTGTGGAATTAAATTCCACTTTACGTTTCTTTTTAGTGCTTTCCCACAGCACCTAAAAATGTGAAATGTTTGCACCTAAGTCTTTCTCAAAAGATAAGTACCCTCTTCAATGTCTAGCATTTTTATTATTTTTAAGAGTTAATGTAGAACTTTGTATTTCTCACCCTCAGGTATGTTGTTCTGCATCCTCATTGATGCAGGGGGTGAACACCCCAGTGAAATATTAATTAAATACATCAGAGCTATTTTATTTTCATCATCTATAGGAGTCCCCCTTTTTAATTCTGGGACACTTTTTTAGCATTTACTGTTCTTCTGCTATTATAATAATAAAATATTTTACTATCCATTGAAATATTCTTTTCTATCTCTCTCTTAATCTTTCTAATGTTTTTTTTTTTTTTACCTGTGCTTGCAATGCATAATTTTTTGCCCTGTCTTTTCAGTATACTGTATATCCTCCAATGTCATATTTGTCACCACAATTCTTTGTTAGGCACGTTTCAATGATTCCAACTGGACTGCAGTCATGCGCTGACATGGTTGCAATGTGCTCCTAATACTTCTAGCACTAAGGCTCTCAACACTTAATTACCTGGACATTTAAGACTTAGTTTTTTTTGTGATTCACCTTCCTGTGTACAGTATCCCTCTGTTTTTGCAGGATTTCTTTGGATTCTGCCCTCTCCCACTCAAGTCCAGTTTTGAGTTTCTCCCTCACTACTGTAGACAGAATGGCTCACTCTTGTGGAAAAGCCAATTCTCTAATCATGTAGGGCGTGTATGTCTAGCAGCTGTTAAAATCTTCATGTAAATGTCGAAATAGAATTGGGTTGACACAATATCACAGCAGATTCCTGGTTTGTTTGTTTTTTTAAAAGGGAAGCTAAAGCAAAGCCAACGTAATGTTCTTGGTGTAATGTGAAAAAACGTGTATCTGATTCCAGGGCGGGGATTATCACTAAGAACTCCATTACTGCCACTCTGTGACGACCAACTCAAATTAAAGGGGGGTGGTTCTGAGTCTGAGGCTTTCCAGGCTTCTAAGTGACTTTCTCAAGAATGTGAACTTTTCAGAATGTGTTGCCCTGCATAGGGCTGATTGAGCTACCTGCTCACAAATATGAGATTTCAGTTTATTCTGGGACTTTCTTCTTTACCATCAATTTGGGAGGGATGCAGGTCAGGGGTTTGGAGTGGGGATGTTAGTTGTTTCTCTTTTGCTGTCCCTCGCTCAGGTTTCTAAGATCTTTCCAAGCTCCTAGCTGCAAAGACGTTTCTACAACAAGGGGGGTCGTAAATTTTGAAAAGAAGTGGTAAACAGCATCTTTTTTCCTTACAGGTCATGTGTACAGTACGTGCTTGTTTCTTCCATGTTAACGACGCGGCACGGCAAAGTTAGGGCTAGTAACGCATGCCAAGCACTCTAAAGGGCAAATTAGCCAGGCGCAATAGTGACAGAGTTATGAGATCAATAATAATGTAGCCTTATTAGCCCTATACAAAACTTGTATTAGGAATTCATCTTTTCATATACCCCAGCTTGCTCTCCATGAGAAACACAGACAGGGAGAGAAGCTGGGGGTCAGAGCACAGGGTCAGCCATTTATACGGCACCCCTGGAGCAATTGGGGTTGAGGGCCTTGCTCAGGGGCCCCGACAGTAGGATTCCTCTGCCAGTCATAGGATTTGAACCGGCAACCTTCCAGCCACAGGCACAGATCCTTAGCTACAGAACCACCGCTCCACCCCATTAATTTGGGAGATGAGAAAGAAAGAGAAAGAAAGAGCTGGATTTGAAGAAGTGCAGGAGAGTGGACAATCTCTGTCCTGCCTTTTTTTCTGTGAGGAGCACCAGGACTTCATTACCATGTCAATTCTGGAAAGGGGCCCTGATTTTGCACAGCAGTGGGCCGAATCGACAGGGAGCTGACAAACCCTCGGTAAATGGACTGGAATATGGAGAGGAAAACCAACCAGAATCTGTCTCTAGCTGACCAAAGAAAAGACAACGCTTTCTAGATGGTGGTTACAAATCAAAAAAGGTTTATGTAGCACAAATCTGTTTATGTATTTATGCAGCTCTCTGCTCTTTCTCTTTCTGATTGAATGCCCCCCCGCCTAATGAGAATAAGATAAATATTGATTTAAAAAAGAAAATTGCATGTCGGTAGCCAAAGGACTTAAAACTGACCATAGCCTGACATTGAGACATTCGTTAAAACCCAAGAAGCAGCTCAGGAAAGACCACTTTGAAATGTGTAAAATAAAAATAAAAACTTCCTTGGTGGTTCGTCATTTTTGAAACTATTCATACCAGCAAGATTTTACCTTACTGCATGGAGCAATACGGAGGTCTTACAGTTTGTTTGGTTAAAAATAATGCAGTTATTACTTCTCTTATTCAGAATTCTCCAACTAGAGCTCTGAGATATTGCCCTACTCCCCATCTGTTGGAAAAGACTATATTGGCAAATTCTTAGAAAAAAACAAAGTATCTATTTTTAAAACTATAGTAATACAGAAAACGACAGTAAGAGTCTTTTACTGAATTGCTTCATAACAACAGATTTCTTTGTCTTGCATTTTGGAAGTAAATATAAATTGAGATATGAGGTATTTATGCTATTCAGGCAGTACACAGCCAACTGTATAATGCCTTAAAAGATGATGATTATAAATTGTCTTCTCTTGTTTGCTTTCCATCCACATAAAGGAGTATTCTGAGATGCTGAACCAATTTTTTTCCACAGTTGTGAATTGCCACTGTTGCTTTGATTTAACAAAGAATTCAGAATTTTATTGATTATTCGTTATGTTACTGTTTCAACACCCAGTCAAGACACGAAAGTACACATCTTAAATTGTTAAACTATGAATGTTTTTGATATGAACTGCACACTTAAAATCAAAAACATTAGATACATAAAGCTGACATTAAGGCCTGGCACTGATGTGACTGGGCACACATGTCACACTTTAAATACTTCCCAGTGATTTTAGAGAGATGATGCTGTAACAAAGGTAAACTACTCGGCAAAATCAGTAAAACAACAGTCAGTTCTTCACACTGAAACTCAGCTTCACGTTGCAGAGTTTGCAGTTATATCTTCATATCTTTGAGGGTAATTACTTTTTGAACTTCTAAATATCTCTTTGAGGAGACTTGTATTCCATGCGTAATTGATGAGATTAAATGATGCTGAAGCCAGCATTTTGACAGCATAGGCACGGTAATCGTTCCTATAGAAAAACCTTTTTCTTCAATGCAGTCTTTTTCTGTACTTGTCACCACCACCTTGACAATTAAATTACTAACACTGCAAGAATCGCCATCAACAAAAAAAAGGTCTCTTTTTTAAAACTTCTTTCAAAGAGCTTTGTTCAACACGCAGTAAGAAAGCTTCACTTCAAGCTTCACTTTAATGAGCCTGATCTGTTCTGAGGAGGTTTAAGTTGCCGGTCACATGGGTATGAGAAAGTGGAACAAAGCACATGTGTTAAATATCATTAAATATTCTGATTGCAGTGCTTGCCAGCATGAATATGATGTTTTCAGCACGGGTGGTTTTATCGTATTTTTACTTTTCGATATTAGCTTCATTATATCCTATGTTGATACTACACCTACTGAGTATGTGAGACTCACTGAGTTGTAACCCGCAGGCTTGCCAAGGTTCTGCCTGTTGCTTCACCACCATCACATCGCACTTGTGCAGCAACTAATTTAACACACATGCAGAGCTGTTTCAATACACTGCTCGAGCGAAAGTAAAGCTTTAAAGGGCTCTATTGCAGAATGGAAGTTCATCCATCCACATATTTTCAAGATCCACAGAGTCCAATATCGGGTCACAGTGTGCCAGAGCCTAACCTGGTGAACGATGGGCAGGAGACAAGATGTCTCCTTGTTTGGACATTACACGGTAAGTCTTTGAGATTTTGTTTCCTGTTAATGGAATATCAATACAAATCATCTGTTGCATTAAAATCAAATGCAAATCTGCAGGATATTAAAAAAAAGAAAGACAGATATAAAAGCACACAAATGTGACTGTAAATGTAATGTTTGTTATGTTACCCAAAAAGACTTGGGCTGTAGTTCCTTCCATCAAACTATTGAGTTCATGGGTCTGTCAATATGCTATCGACATATTTCTTTTTTTTCCTCTTTAGTTTTGGCTGATATTTTGCTGATATAGCTTATCTTGAGCATTCAGGTTCTGAATATAAGCAAACATTTTTTTTAAAATAAAGTGCTTCATTTTTCAGACCTCGGTCCCTTAAAAGCTCACAAGATGGCCTCCACACCTTCCTTTGTTTCCTAGAAAATAATGTGATGGTGTTTTTTTTCCTTATATCTCTCAGAGAAACCAGTTTCCTACAACTGAAAGCAGCAGAAACTGCAACAAGGAAGCAAAGCTGGCCACTGATAGCAAGATTTGAGGAAGCATTTCTGTAAACGTAAAACTATTTTAAGGCTGAACAAGCCAGTAGAATTTTCCATGCAAAATGCGGAAAGACTGCCAAGTACTATAATCAGAAACACAAATCCTATATTCTAAGAAAAAACCAAGATGACGGTGCGCCACTGAAGATCTGAATGGTGCTTTCAGACTGTATAATTTTGACTCAGTAATTACTGTTTTTTTCCCATATCAGATAAAAAGCTCTAAATCATATGTTGCACTAAAAGTTTAAAAATCCCTTCACAATATGGATACGTGTATTAATTTGAATTGTAAATAGAGTATACACATGTAAAGATAACCAGCGTTGAAAGGAGTAGGTAAACCACACTAGACCATCTCCAGCTGTTCTCTGCTGCCTGCAGGGTTAACTGGGCAGTCACTAAAGCTGACGTTTTACATATACTTTAACACAGCTCGGGTATGATTGAAAAGGAACCAGTGAAAAGGGAATATATTTTAGATATATTGTCAAACTGATGATTGTTACCATACTGCAGAGCTAGCCTAGAAGCGATGATGGAGTAGTCAAACAGTGAGCAAAGCATGCATTCTTTCAGTGTGTCTTTCATTAAACGTTTTAGTTAACATTGAACGTTTGTTGACATCACAGTTTTCATAGTGTTAGATGAGTCAGGGCTCCAGAAGGGTGTGAGTCTCCTGCAGCAAGGAGATAGGCTTTACTTTGGTTAGGTTTAACCTCTTGCCTGCGTGAGCTGTGTGGGTCGAGTGCTTGGAGAGGCAGTTTGAATCCTGAGTTCATTACATTGGACCTCACACACACTACACTTACATACAGTAGAATGAGGGGGTATATTCAAATCTTTTAAGCTCTGTGCATGTGTATATGATTATCATTTTTTGCCATATTACATTGATAGACAGGATTTTTTGAGCTTTTGATTTCTGTCAGTGTTGCATATTGCTCAAGACACACGCCTTCGTGGACGATGTTCAAGTGATCTGTAGGTGTTTTTAAATTATAAGCTTCTGTAAACTGGTAAGACTGTTATATTTCTCCGGTTAATCCAATAAATCTTCTACTGAGTGGCTGTGAGTGGAGGTGGAAAGAAACCCGGGAATCTACTGTTGATCCATCCCATTGACAAGAATCACTTTAGCTTATTTTCTCGGTTGAACATTATTCCGAATGTTATTCTTTCTCAAAGTGGCTAAGTATCAGCTGGACCAATGGAACTAAGTGGACAAGGCACGGGTTGACCATCTCAGATATGTTTATTTTGAGCGACAGAGGCGCGCATCTGAAATCCTTGAGTGCTCTAAACCAGGGGTCGGCAAACTACTGCCAAATCCGGCCTGCTGACCTTTTCTGAGTGGCCCGCAGCTCCCTACAGTTGGAATCTCGAGGGTTACCTTTTGCATCAGATATTGAAAATCTTCCGCCAGTGGCCTCTGCTTGTTACTTCTGCAGCTCTCTCTCAGCACTAGCAGTCAATTGCAGAACAACACCTATTTTGCACGATGCATTTGACTTTTATCCTACCAGACGTCAGCTTTAGTCTAGGTTACATATGCCTGTGCTAGAACTGATTCTTGCCGTAAACACATTTGTATTTTTGTTGCCTACCGTGATTGGCTCAGTCACGCAAATGACGTCTAGTGTACGCTATCTTGTTCTAAAAGTTACAACTGACAAGAGGCTAACTGCAAGTTATTCCTGCCATGTCGAAAAAAAGAAAAATCGATACAGAGGGTCAAAAATTCAGCAACAAATGGTCAGAAGGGTACTTTTGTGTCTCTCGGAAAGAAAAGGTCATGCGTCTTATCTGTCAGGAATCGCCGTGATTACAGAATACTGTACAATGTAAAAAGGAGTTACGAGACAAAACATCAGGCTACGTTTTTGGAATACGCAGCAGATGGACAGAGGGAAAAATTAGAACAGTTGAAAAAGTCACTTCAGGGGCAGCAAACTGCTTAAAAGAAAATTCGAAGAAAATGCTGCGACTGCCCGAGCTAGTTATCGAGTATCACAGCTTCTAGCAGCTGCTGGCAGACCCTTCACGGACGGGGAGTTTATTCAGTAGTGTTTGCAAGAGGTCGCGGAGGAGATCTGCCCAGAGAAACGTGACCTATTCCAGTCGGTGAGTTTTTCGGCTAGATAGAGTACTTCACTCAGATGGCCCAGCAAGGTTAGTTGAAACTTTTTAGTGGTCCTTGCCCTAAAATGTTTGCCGACCCCCTGTTCCAAACCATTAAATTGAAATAAATGATTTAACAGTGGTGGTGCAGTGGTTAGCATGGCTGCATTGCAGCACTGGGGTCCTAGGTTCAATTCCTGGGGTGCTGTCTGTATGGAGTTTGCATGTTGTCTCCAAATGTGTGTGCTCTAGTTTTCTCCCACACTCCAAAGACATACTGGCAACTTATTTGGCGTTTGGGAAAATTGACCCCTGGTGGGTGTGTGTATGTGTTTGCATCTGCAATAGACTGGCAGCCCATCCAGGTTGTATCCTGCCTTGAGTCCTCTGCTTGATGGGGTAGGCTCTGGCTCCCCGTGTTAAAAAAATGTTTGGATGGATTTAACCGAACATTGTTTTAATTGGGTGCATATTTACACATACGAATACTTATTTAGTGATGCCTTTGCAATCCATGCGTTTAGGGTACAAGAGTTGTTCAACATGGAAAACAAAGTGTAATTGCAATTTTCAGCCTTTTCAGCTCTGACAGTGTTAGACATCTAACTGACACTGACAGGCATTATCATTCATAGTAAAACATATTATCCTGCCTGCAGTGCTTTCATGTCATTTTCTTTTTGCTTCTAATGGTCAGGAGTTGTCCTGCTTGGATGAGGTAACACAGCCAGGAGATCCTAGGCTCTTCTTCACTCTCATCCACTGAGAGGACAGGACCAGGCTAAAAGCAAACGAGGATTATAGCTTTGAAACCAGTACTGTTGGGACCTGTTTGTTAAAAGCACAGCCACTTAGTTACCCTCCTGACTGCTCAGGTGCTGCTTACATCACTTTTACTTTCAGCACAAGACACGGGGCTAAATGAGCAGCCCAGTTCACACAGATGTGTTTGAGACTATGTGTGAGTGGGACAAGAGGCAGGAGGTTGGGTTGAAGGCGTATAAGCTGTACTTATATGCTGCATTAATTAAGTAACACCTAAGAAATCTGAGTTATTTTTTTAATAAAATTCAGTTTGAATTATCTAACACCACTAAGATGTTTCTCTCTAGTATTTTGCTCTGGATCTTGCCACTAACGAAACATACCAGACGATTTTTTTTTGTCAAGTTTGTTTTTGTTATCATTATTCTATTATCATTGCTAACTGTACATAAAAAAAGATGTGCTAAAGTATTACAGTAAACTACAGAATTTCATCAGACACAGGAATTGCAGATTTGCAATGTCTTTTATTGTCTTTACACAAAAAAAGATAATGAATTTCATGCCAGGGCTATCTTCCAGCCAACCCCGTAATTATTCAATGAAACAAAGGTTTTCTGTTTTTCCTACTCAAAACAGCACTTTCCTTTCTAACCTCTCCACTATAATTGAGCCTGAAACTAAAATAAACATTATAGAACACAACACATTTTGAGTTTAAATCTAAGGTGGAAGCCTTTTATGAACTGGTTCTATTGAGATGTTCAGGAAAAGTTATCATGATTAATATTTACAAGTTTACTGCCTGGGAGGACAGAGGGTACATGACGTTCTGAGAGGACAACAGGTGAGAGAACGCAGCTTACCCAAAAGCAGTGATCTGGCAAAGACAATGACACCTGATGCTAACCGCAATTTCTGCTGTTTTAATTTAATTACAGTACTAGTAATTTCAATATGCATGTCTGTGTCTGCACTGCGATGGACTGGTGTCCTGGTCAGGGTGTATCCTGTCTCTCACCTGATGCTTGCTGGGATAGGCTCCAGCTCCCCCCTGACCCTGAATTGGATGAAGTGGTTCGAAAATGGCCGGACAGATTGTATTTTCTGGCAGACATTGCGTGCAATTGTTTTTCTGCTCGTCAAACGGATGCTTTCATAGATTTTCGTGTATTTCAGGACAATCGTACAACTGGTTCCCCAAACACACTCAAGCACGTCTTTACAAAAGCACCCCCCCTTTTGTCGGCTCCTATTTTGAGCCAGGCTAACACTTCAGATTTTGTGTGTTACCCTCAATGCACAAGCTACAAGTATGTGGAACTGAAGTGCACCTTATCCTTAAGAGTTTGTGTTGTCACCCACTTTCATACAAACTCTGAATCGGAGCAAGCCACAGGCATTCATTGGAAAACTGAAAGGTAATTACTCCGATTCTTAGTGCTGCAATAACAAAACTAAGAGTGGGAAGTAAGTATGACTCCAAGAAACAATGATTATTGGGGGTTTTTCCACACTGGTCTGCTTCCTGTTCTTAAACAGTGAAAAGGGAAGTTTCCTTCTTGGCCCATTTTACTCAGGAGACAAAAGTGCTAAGTCTATCAGTTTCTTCAGATTTATTAAGTAGCTAACAACTCTGTCGACAAAGTTTCTCTCTTCCTCTCATATTTCTGCTGCCAGCATCGGTTGACTCTGTTCCCATGTGACAGTGTTTGTTTTTAAACAATTGACCACCACACATAATCTGTTTAAATTATCACCCAAATTATCACCCAGTGTGGAAAAGCCACTTACTTACTTACTCGGCACTGCTAGCACACAAGGAACCCTGGATACACGCAACCAGCCTCTGAGAAAGACATGCAGGGAGCCTGACCACTTTCTCTTTCATCTCTACATCCCGAATGGAAACAGGAGGAGGATACACTACCACGATCACTAACACCCACTATCACTGTCCAGGAAACTCTGTTGATGAAGTTTCTGGAGAGGCTGAGAATCCTCCTGTCTCCGGCTTGACGGCTGAGGTCTGGAGCTGCGGTTGGTGAACGGCACAGCCTGGACGTGAGCCCACAGCCCCGAGGATGCGGGACTTAATCTGCTCTCTGGGGCTCAGGCTTTTACCAGATTAACCCCCGCTGAGTCTCTTGACCTGAATCGACCTTGTCCGGCGGAAAAGAAAATGCAGCGATGATAAGGCTGTGCTGAGGCTAAACAGAAAGAAACAGCATCCGCGTCTCATTGACGGAATCGCCTTTCTTAGCCAGCGCACGTTCCCTAATGCCCTCAGGCCCGACTCCCCCCACCCCAGCCTCATTATTCTCCTGTCAGTCGCCGGGCACTTTCAGGCAAGGGTTGCCACAGTCCTTTGTGGATGCTGTCTCACCCTTTCAGTCACCAGTGGCTTCCTGCTTGCTGTAAGCCAGCCTGTAGATGCCTCAAAGCCAGTTGGTTGCCATTTGTTACAGAGATAAGGCACAGAGGTCAGGGAACGTGTGAAGATGTACACCAGCACTCCACCCGTCCAATATAGCTGATCTGTTCGATAACTCTTTCTCCCTGTACATACAGCATGCATTTTCCTTCATTACGTGTTGTTGTTATTATTATCATTGCAAACTTTCACACAACTTCCAATATGCACTATGTATTATGTTATGAATACATTCTCTCTCCCCATCTGTGTGCCTGTGTGTCTCATGGAGAGCAAGCTGGGGTATGCGAAAAGACAAATTCCTAATGCAAGAAACTGTATAGGGTGAATAAAGTGATCTTATCTTATGTACAGATGTATATTGAAAAACGGAAGAGAATATACTCACTGTGTGCTAGAAGGGTAGGCACTTGAGATTTCCTCTTCTTTCTTCTCAGTGGGGTCTAATCTCTACAGTATTATATATGGTGGTTGAGCTGTTCCATCCTAACTCCAGGATATGGTGTTTTGTTGTGTATCTCATATTCCTTGACTCTCCGCACCTTAATTGTAAAAAGTATTGTTTTTTGTTGTGAAATTGCCCACCTGAATATAAGTTGTAATATAATTTAATTTAACTTTAATTAATTTTCAGTTGGTTAATCAAGGAGGAAAACATTTTTAGAGTATGAAGTATCACAAATGTTCACATACAGCCATATATTCAAACCACAGTACAGTGAACTTGAACTGAAAAAACACGCAGGCACAAGACAACAGAACATCGCTGCCTCAGTGTATCCATTAGCCCGTGAAAGGAGCCTGGACTTCTTTTTTTTGTGTGTGTGTCTCTGCTTAACCTTTCTCCCTGAAAGGTTGCCGTTAGCAATGAGAACCGCAGAAGAAAGGCCTCCCTCACCAGTAACAGCTGTCTGCAGTGGAAGAACAGCGCGCTGCCAGGAGCTGTCTTTTGAAAAGCGGCGGCTTTCGAGAGGTACGGGGAGCTCGGCTCTTAGCGTGGGGCTGCCTGGCCTTTGTTTCCATTCCAGTACGACCCCGGCTCGCCGTGTCCTATAGGGGCTCGCTGCTGCTGGGGTCCGTAACATTTCAGCGACGCCCTGATGGGTGGTCAGCAGCAGCCGCATGAGACTTTTAAGAAGAGGGAGGTGGGGGGAGGGCACCAGCAGCGGCAGGTCACTGCGCTGTAGCAGTTGGCCTCCGTGGTTGTTCTGCATGCTGCTGTATCACAGGGAACTAGACCACAGGGAACTAGAAAAAAAACATCGGAGGCTTTTTTTTTCTTCAGTCCCAGGGAAGCATTTGCAGACGATGGATTGTTTTCCATCGCTTTAGAATCATTTGTTTATCGTGTTTCCTAAAGATTCGCAATCGAGGAAGTCCTCTGCCTTGCATTTTGTCTCACATAGGGCCGTTTTATCTCTTAATGGAAAGAATGAGGTGGCATATATCATCTCTAGATTTTTTTGTTTCTCAAAGTTCTTGCACTTTTTAATTCAAGGGCATTGCGTAATCCAGACTTCACAAAAAAATAAAGGCCAGTAGCGATATCACCGTTCAACTCACAGCTGGCAGCCCCCCCCCCCCCGAAGCTCAGCAGGTGGGAGCCTGGCCAGTACCTGGATGGGAGACCTCCTGGGAAAAACTAAGGCTACTGCTGGAAGAGGTGTTAGTGGGGCCAGCAGGGGGTGCTCACCCTGTGGTCTGTGTGGGTCCTAATGCCCCAGTATAGTGACAGGTATGCTGTTCTATAAAAAAGGTGCTGTCCTTCAGATGAGACATAAAACCAAGGTCCATAAACATAAAAAAATACATAAAATCCCAGGGCATTTCTAAAAGAAAACTTAACTTTGGTTAACTATAGTGTCCCAACCAAATTTCCCCCTGGACTTAACAAATCATGGCCACCTCCTAATAATACCCCTCTCTGAACTCCTCTGTTCTCCTCCCCACTGACAGCTGGTGTGTGGGGAGCGTACTGCTGCACTATGGCTGCTGTCACATCATCCAGATAGGGGCTACACACTGACTGTGGGGGAGGAAAGTCCCAATAACTTGTAAAGCTTTGAGTGGAGTGCCCCAAAATTATAATTATTATTGGAGTAGACGTTGTGCAATACAGAGGGATAGATATTGATAATTTTGTGAATGTAATGTTGTTGAGAAGCAAAAATCAAAATTTCCACTCTGCTATGTCAAGATAAGAAGTAAACACTTCTTATTAATAGTGACCTTTGTTACCAGACAGCTGTGCATCCAAGTGCGACACTTGAGCAAGGTACTTCATCCGGATTGCCGAGGTGAAATATCAGGTGAGATAGCATAGCTTTATGAGGGACGCAAATGCAAATCTCTTTGGATAATAGAAGCAGATAAATACATTCATTTACAATTAAGAGTAGTTACATTCTACAAATTTAATACACCGTGTGCAAGTTTCACTAAGCCTACTGTTAGGGCTAAAAACTGTTTTCACAGCGGTTGGTTTTATCACGTCTAAATTAAAATAAATATATCGAAAATAATGTAGCGCTAACTAAATGCTGATTACTACTAGGAAGTCAAGTTTTTGTGTTTATTTCTTTCGAATTCTTCAAGAAAAGGAAGACAGTTGTGGGAAATGCTTTTATATTCGCACTGTCAGCCTTAGTAAAAATAAAATCGGAGGTCCGCTGAGTGGTGTAAAGGAGAGCAACACAGTCTGGACTCCAATAAACAGTTCTGGACTCTGTGGTGTTTGGGGGTGTCCTACAGCTTTCCTTTGACTTGGGTATGTTATATGATAAATATGGAAAGGTCCTAATCATTTAGAGTACAAACTGTTTTGGTGACAGGAACAAAACCGTTTATAGACCTGTGAACGTCTCCCCCCCCCCCCACACATAATAAAAAGCGCAGCCCTCAGTTGTTTTTTCCACTCGACCCGAGTTGCGCACTTCTGTGCGGCGGGGCGGACGGGGGGGTGGCGCCTCCGCCTCCTCCGGGCTCTTGACAGTTTTCAGGTCGCACAATAGCCGCACACCCAGGCCCCGCCCCTGGGGTCGACGCTCTCTCTACAAGAGTCGCGCGCCTCGGCTTCTCGTGCGTTACTCGGCGGCACGCGACAGGCGCGTGGAAAGCTCGCTCTGCCGCGGGGGTGCCCGGCTGAGCCGCCCCGATAGAGCTGCACCTCGCCATCCGCCCGCCTCCCTCCCTCCTTCCTTCCTTACCTACCTGGACCGAAGGCTCGGCAGATCGCGCCCGGGGGAGGAAAAACAAACGGAATTCACTCGTGGTTTAGTAAATAGGTTTCTTCCGGCGTGGAAATGAATTCCGTGTCGGCGAGGACGCGAGGGGATTCGTAGGGCGGGTGTCGTGTTGTTGCAAGTCTACCGAGACCTTATTCTGTGACCAGACCTCTGGCGGTGCTTAATAACAGATTCGTCGACGTGAGCATGACTACAGATCTCCCAGACGGGGGACAGAAACTTTAAAGGAGGATGGAGCAGCCTGCTCTTGGTGAAGAATTCCGACACTGAAAAATCCTTTTGCCAGATTTGACAGTTCTCAGTGTATGCTCCTGCTTTTGAGATACTGCCTTGTTTTTGTTGTTTGTTTGTTTGGTAACCTTTTATTCTGAGCCCTCGCCGTGCTCCGGCGCCTAGGAAGCCGGGCTGCTGGAGATCGCAGTCTTCAAAACTCTTCCGAACTACAGCTGTAGGAAAAGTTGCGCTCTCACGGAATGAAAGTTGCTTGGCTGAATTTCCGACCCCGATGCTTGTGTATGTGTGTGTGTGGTGGAGATGGTGGGGGGTGGAGAGGGGGATAAGGGATAATTTCCCACAGATGGTAATGGACAAACAGTGACCGGATTGTGAACAGCATTTGAGAGCTGAATGTTAGGGATCAGTGTTGTGGGGGGGGGGGGGGGGGAGCTTTGAAGAGCGGAGTCAGCCCACAGCATTATTGTTCCACGGGCTGATTGTGTAGCGAGTGCAGCTGCAGATAGCTGGATCAACTGAACTCGAAGGCGGCGCAGACACCCTGACGCCAGCCTGCCGAGCTCACATCAACTTACTGGCAATGCTATATTGTTTTTCAGGCCTTATCGCTTCAACTTAAAATTCTTCTCTCTCTCTTTTTTTTTTTGCGACCGACACAAAAAGCAACAGGGAAATCCTTTGTGAACGCAAAAGGAAAAAAAAAAGACGGTTCCGGACCGTCTCGCTCGAGAAAACTGGAAGCTTGTTTGCATGACGGGGTTGCAAGTTTAAAGGATCTTAAGAGGCTATTTGATATTCACACACTTCTCCCTCGCTGTCCAATATTGTAATGTAGTGCCAAAACATAACCAGACAAACAAGCCACTTGAGGTTTATAATTGAATTAAGTGTTATTAGCAGAGATGGCAAGCGGCGAGGATACTTTTGTTATCAGTTCTGTACAAAATTTACCAATGTTAAAACAACAATTGCGTCATTTATGGACGCAAAGGATAGAATTAAATTACTGAATACAATCGGTCAGCGGAATTTACAGTCATTAATTTAATCCCTATGACATTTTAGCATGTATTTCTATTTTTGACAGGCCTTTTTCGATACTTTCAGAACTTATGACTGTGGATCAGTTTTGTCAACGCTTGGCACGCCTGCGCGGCCGTACCGAAACCCCGGGGGTACTGCAATCATTTCTGCTGTACCACTGGGCAAACTGTAAAGAAGTAAAATAAGTATTTGCTCTTGGATGGGATTATAGAATATCACATATCACTTAGTGCTTGTAATTGGGGCCCAAAATGAAGCCAAGCAATCTTCATCCCGTGACAGCGCAACTTGTCTACAGCTGTAGTTGGAAGTGCTTGAATACTGTCACAATTTACACGTCCAGTCATCCTGAAGCCACGCTCTTCCAAGGCATTTTTTTCTTTTCATTTACAAGCGCAGCTGAATTTCATTATGGCTAGGTATCTCCCCTTACACGACTGTGCGAAGGAGTGACCCCTTTCCAAATAAAATGTAATTTAAGCGAGGCAAAATCTGTGCAGGTGTGCGGGCCCCGGAGCAGCGAGAGGGCCCAGGTGACGGATTACACCCCGGTTTTCTCAGCGCTCAGGCCCCATTGATCAGCTGAGAGCTGGCGCTGACTGACAGCCCCCGTCGCCATGGCAGCCGCCTGAGCGGCGCCGCGAGGACTGGCTGGAGGGCGGCAGTGAATGGGGTGACGTCACGGGGCCGGCGCCAGAGAGTCGGCGAGCGCTGGAGCTCGCGGCGCTGCTCGGTGCTGCCGCTTGCTCGGTGCCAATTCATCACCTGTCAGGGATCAGTCAGGGTGTCATGCGAAATGTACACAGCTGTGAGAACAAAAAGAAGGGGAGAGAAAAGGGAAAAATCCAAATTGCACCAGATGTGGACAAGACGTCGCGAATCCCACATCTCATCGCGTCTCATTAGAAGTGAACGAGGGTTTTCAAGACGGCGGTCGCTGCGTGTGCCAGAATTGAGTCTGGATTATCCTGCTTCCTTCGCGTCGCTAACAAAATGGTTCTGCAGTGTCCTGCGTTCAGATCATTTCTGTGTGTCCAGACCGTGTAATATTATACCAGTTAAGTGAGCAGTGTAATTGGAGTGATTGCAGATTAGGGCGAGATACGCTCAGTTCACTTGCATCATTCGAAGTCGGTTCAATAAAAAGGAATGAATTAGCCTCCTCGGCTGTCCTCCTCCTGTGGATGTGAAAATGAACCGTTGTACAGCGCACAGCAGCACCGGGACCGAGCGTCTCGTTTGTTTTCCGCGGTACAAATGATGCCTCTAGTTGCAAGCAAACACAATTCGCAGTTTCCATGACACACGTGAATCCTAAAAAAATAGAATGACATATTTCATAGACTTTCAGAGTCATCCTTTTAAAATGTAGTCAGGGGTTAACAGACAATCATTCGATGCTGATTAAATCCTCCGGTTAATTGCAGCCTAGGACACTACCTGATATCGGTATTCTATTCCGGACAGTATTGTGAGCATTGTAGACATCATAACGCCTAAGTAGTGCAACTATTGTGTGCTTACTTTCCCGATTCAGTCCTAGAATTCATCTTTTTGGGGGCGACGTAGCGTATATTACCTCCCTGCTGGAGATGGGAGTATTATTGCACCTTTTTTTTTTCTCCGACGTTTTAAATAAAACACGCACTGCCCTGGATCGCGAGGCGCAGGGCGACCGTGCGCCGTGAAGAAGCGCGCGGTGCTCTCCACCCGTGGGAGCCCCGTGGCTGCCGTGTCCTGCCGCTTTCTGCGCTGGGAGCTCTAATCCCCCGGCACCAGCTGAGGAATGCTGCATGTTTACACTGATGCAGGATCACTTTTTATGCAGTTTTAATTACGTAATTGCTACGCTCAGAAATCTTCCGCGCTTCCCTGCTCCGTTTAGCAGAACAGAACAATTCTCATTTATCGTTTCTTTTCTCTTCTTCAGAATTAAAAAAAATGTGCGTAAAAATGCCTCCCCTTCTTCAAACTCCTCCAATTTTAACCTCTTTTTTAAAAAAAGTTACTATTGTGTCCATATAATTGTCTTCTGTCCTATTTACATTGTTTTTACTGTATATGTTGAATGTATGTCTCATTGTACCGCTGTACCGAAAGCAAATTCCACCAACTATTGTGTGGCAATAAAGATACAGATAATCAATGTACTTGTCCACATCTCTGCTCCTAATAAATGCTTAATGAATAGTGTGTCGTGCCTACACACGCCGTTATCACGGAAAACACAATAACTATAGGTCACCCCCTCGCTCCCAACACACCACTTGCAAGCATACCAAATAAGCAAAAAAGTACAAGTAGGTAGAACTGTGTAGTGCATTGCATTTTAACGTTTGACAGCATTTCCAACTAATGACACTAGGTTTTATCTCTTCTTTTTATGACCTTAACAATTTAGCACACATATTAATAAGACACAGCAGTTCTTGGAGCCAAAACTGAGATTAAAATATACAATGCCACGACGTGGGTTCAAAAGGTCATTGCCCCTGTTTGAAAGGCTAGTCTGGAAAAGTATGTCCAATACACTCTCACAGCAAATGACCGCACGACCTAACTTGTGAGAAAACCTTGACTATATTTTTTCATTCCTGCTCTTTAATTGTGTTGTATTTTTCAATCTAGAAAAATACAAGAGAAAGCAAGAAATATTGTATTTTTGTGCATTGCTTTTTTCTCAGTTTTTCAGTCAGTTGGTGACCATCCGGAAGTGTAAATAAAATATGAATGAATGCGCACATTTCCTTACAAACACTTGTTTTACATTAATCACACCCTCGGTTCTCTCTTTCTCATTCTCTTGGGAGTTAAGTCTTCACGGTTTTCTCGAGAGGCTTTCTCGAAAAGATTGCTCGCAAAGAAAACGTGTTCCAGGAATGTGCATTTCTGTTTAATGATTTACGCGTTTTTATCTGCGAATCGTTTCTCAAAACAACAACAACAACAACAACAACAACAACAACCACAAAACACAATTGGATCACGATGCAAGCGTTCATAGATATTACATATGTGTCAAACGTGTGTTCCATTTGCCTCTACAAAAAAAATAAAATAAAATGAAAAAATTATGCCTTAACAAACTAGGTACAAGGCGGTGGCGTATGTTCGTTAAAAACTACAAACGGTTGCGTTGATCTGACAATCTCCTCACGCATTTCATTAATTCCCTTTATCAGAAACAGGTAAAGGCTCAATTTTCCAAAATTACCCTGCGGAGCTGTAGCACTTTCTCGGGACCACCTCTAGTAAAAGCTTTCACTGGTTAAGAACGCGGAAGACGTGGGAGTGGGGCAAGCTGCCGCTCACCCTATGGAGTGGCGCTAGACCGGTGAGCGACGTCGCCCTCCCAGCCAATGCCGCTCAGTGGTGCGGCGCTCAGGCAGGCCCAGCTCCGAGCCGTATAAAACAGCCGTGACAGCTCGCAGCTTCAGTCCGTGCGCTAAAGAACAGGCAGTAGGAACTCGAGGAAGGCAGCGGTTTTCCCCACCCCCTGTTTTAGTGCAGCGTACTGATCGACGGCTCCGAAGTGAAGAAACATGAAAGCAATAAGCCCCGTGAGGTCCTTCAGGAAAAACAGCGCCGGTTTGTCTGAGCACAGTCTCGGGATCTCCCGAAGCAAGACCCCGGTGGATGATCCCTTGAGTCTGCTGTACAACATGAACGACTGCTACTCCAAACTGAAGGAACTCGTCCCCAGCATCCCGCAGAACAAGAAGGTGAGCAAGATGGAAATCCTGCAGCATGTCATTGATTACATCCTGGACCTACAGATCGCCCTGGACTCTCATTCCGCTATAAGCAGCCTCCATCATCAGCGACCGGGGCAAGCCACATCCAGGACTCCCTTAACCACCCTCAACACGGACATCGGCATTCTCTCCTTACAGGTAAAACTGCAGAACCGCTCGCACACTTTCATTGTTTTTGTCGCAGGAAAAGCGACGGTAAAGCTACCACCTGTACCTTTTTAAACGCCTAATCCTGGTAACAGCGTAGTTCTTGTGCAGATCAGTACGACAGTAAGAAAAAAAAACCCATGAGAAGCAGCTTCGTTCTTGTACCGTGTAAATTAAATGTCCTCAGCAGCTGATGTACAGTGGCCTTTGTTAGGCTTGCTGGAAATGTATTCTGTAAAACCCATGTGCCGTTGTGTTTTGCGAGGGTGCTAAAATGTGTTGTTTGTTTGCAGTCGGCCGAGTTTCCAACAGAATTAATGACAGATGACAGCAAGACGCTCTTTCGCTAAACTGGTACGTGCTTTTCTGAATACATAATCCGTTTTTTTGTCTTCTTTCAAAAGAGGTTGTGAATTTTGCCTCGGGAGTAAGATCACTGTGTTAAGATCACTGTGTGTGTGTGTTCGGGGGTGGTGGTCTATTTTAAAGTCGTGTACTGTCACAAATCATATCATTTCCCTATAAATCAATAACGTGCAGTATTTGCTTGAGATTAACGGTATTTAAGATAACCCAAACTGAAGCAAAGGTGCTGTCTTAGCCTTATCTGTTATAAGTCAAAGATCTTTTGACATAGTTCCACTCATGCTGGGAATTATGGTAATACGGGCTGCTAGATGTCTGCCCATAATTGCTGCAAACAGTAAGCAGGCGCCAACAGTACTGCAATTAACTAGATCCCTTCCCAGATTTGTAGTGAGAACTTCTTAGGATGTGCAGCCCGACTGTACGACTGTGTGTACATCTGGACTCCAGGGTTTGCCCAGTATTTGAGTGTTTGGTTAAATGTTAAAACTGCGACTTCCTCTCTGGCGCCAGTCTGTCCGGATCTCTTGCCTTGTTTGCATTTTTCTAAACACGCCTCTCTTTCTCAATCTTTTGCAGGTGTTTGGTTTTGACACAAAAAAATAAATGGGACCCTGGAACAGATTTTTCTCCCTCCCCACACACGTCCTCCCCAGTTTGGATTCTTTTTATGAAATCGAGAAAGACTTTGTTTTTTGTTTTTTGTTTTTTTTAAAAAAAGGACGATGTATGTGATGTATCTCATCTCTTCGGACATTCATATTTATCGAAAGACTTTTTGTTTTTTGGTCCTTTCTTCAAACGGAAGGCTCGTTATAATATTCCCAACAGTGGGAGCCGGAAGAAATAAAGAAGACTATAATCGCCTATCACCCGTAACAAGTCTTTGCCTTTTTTTGCAAAGGTGGAGCGTGACTAGAAGACAGCTTGGGTTAGTTGCTTTATAAAGTTTAGTCTGTCTTGTCAGAAGTGTTACTTTTTTGGCACGTGAAGGACTGGACGTTGTAAAAAAAAAAACCGTGTGAGAGAAATCTATGATTGGAGTTTAACTTGTATAGTTGCAGAGATTGTACATTTCTGCAGACAATGTAATGCTGTACTTAATTATGCTGAAACTTTTTATAAAAGTAATATTGTAAATTGTACCTTTTATACAAAATAAATCAAATGCTTTATTTGAACGTCTCCCTGAACTTCTAGATGGGTGTATTTCTCAGGACTGGCCGTAGACGGGGGGTATATCGGAAAGGTGTGTGGTATAATCTGTGGTGATGCTATTATAGTGAAGAATTGCTCATTTGTAATACACGTTTAAAACGGCTGTAAAAATACCCCCCAGCGCCCACTCCCAAAATAAGTGGCGTATGTTTTTAACACAAATTTAAAAATATATCATGTGATGATATGGGAAATGTGTTTTTTTTCTGTGTAACGAGCTCTAGAAATATGACTTTCGTGGAGCGCAAGGTATCTTCCAAGGATTAACCCGATAGATACACTTGTCCTGGGTTCCTTCGCATTAATTACCCGCTGGCCCGATAAATCATTATTTTAAAAAAGTATGTAACTTGTAGCTCAAATCCCATTCCTCTTTAATGAGTTGTTTTTTTTTCATTCTGATTCGTACGGCTGCTCTTTCTTGGCCGGACGAAACGTCGTTGTGAGAAATGCTCATTCCAGTAAATCTCTTCAGTCAAGCAGGACCTCGTCAATGGGGACTTTTACTGTGAAGTGCGAGCCGACTTGGTCTCGCCGTGTGCAGCAACTTTCACCTGAGTTAAGCAGGTGTTTGGAAGGCGCTACGAAGACTGCCCTTCCCTGCCCTTGACACGCAGCCCGGATAAGTAATTTTGACTCGGAGAGCAGCTACTGGTTACTCATAAACACTGCACTGACCGACCGGCGAAGCGAAAACGGGTATTTAAGCCGAGAGGATGTGCTGAGCGCAGTGAACGAACGGTGAGCATCAACATAAAAGTAAAATCCGGGTAAACTGGTCTGGTCATCAGATGCGAGACAGATGGGGCTGAAAAAAATCCAGTTCAGAAGTTCGATTTTTCTGTTGCATAAAAAAAGTATACTTTCCTTTAAATCCGGGAGAAAGTAACATCATGCACAGCACACCGAATTAATATAAAATTGAATTTTAAAATGGGCTTCCATCTGTATATAGCTTCTGTCGGCACTGGTACTGATCATAGTATCCGTATAATACTCCTGTGCAACGTTCATATGTCTGAAGTCCCAATAAAATGGTAAAGAGCGCCCCCTTGCTGATAACACACAGATGCTCTACATGGGCATCGGGTCGGAACAATAATTGTCCAATTAGAAGGGAAACAGCTGGGTTGGGGGGGGGGGGAAGGAGCCCACATCTAGGGACTGTTATTTACAAATGAGGTGAGAGTGATCTAAACAAATCTCCGGGCCCACCTTCCTGTAACGTCCACGCCCATACCTGAGAATATTCTTTACGCTTCACACAGTACGTCGTAGGTAAAACGGTAAACTTGATTAAATCTAACGTAAAATAATAAGGACCTACTCTTGGTGCTTTAACCAGACTTTGGTGTAAAGGTGCAATAAAGTGGTTTTTGACTGGGGAAAAAAAAGGTGTTAATAATGTATTTTAAATAATATTTTCATATTATTTAAGGTTTATATTTTATTTTCTTCAAAGATGGCCAGAACTTTGAAATGATGTGCGAAGATTCACGTATATATTGGTCTTTCAGCGGCAGTGCTAACGAAGACAAAACTGAAAATGTGCTGCACACATTCCTTAACTGATACAGCTTTGTGCGAGTAGCACGCCCCCTATCGGTTTTTTTTATTGCGAAGAGTGTCGTGTGATTAATGGGTGACTTCAAGATAGAAAGTACCCGTGGGAAATGGAAACTGAGCTCGTCTCCAGGGTTTTAAATGAAGGTGCTGCGGGTGGCGTGCAGTAGGTATGGAGACATTTTACTGGAAAAAAACAAAAGGAAAGCGTGCAACAGCGCCGTACTGTGCTGAGCGGCACAGATAAATCACTGTATGGTCTTCTCATACCACAGCTGGTACCTAGGTCTTTCTCACCCACAGTGCCATTGCAAAATGTATTCATTTATGCTGCAAACCGCAAGTTCTTCTGCAGCTTTTGAAAATGTCATTACATCAACGCCTTTCTCTTTCTACTTGCATAGCGCTTGGATGTGTTGCTGACGTATATTTCTATGATTATCTGATCACATCGCCAGCGGGGGCATTTCGTCTGTAAAATTCAAACTCTCGGCATTTGGAGTTGTAGTTAACCGCCAGCAATGTCTATACTGTAAGACTAGAACATCGTTTCTCCAGCGACCGAGGACAGTAATTTACCACCAGAGCGAATTTAACGATTTGCGAGGCGTAATAGTGCATTATGCGAAATTATTCCGTATCATTGTTAGTTGTAAACGGCGACAAGTTCAGCATCATCTACGTGAAGCATGTTAATCGGCAGTACACTATAGGTGTCAAGCCTTAAAAGCGGTTTTGACTGATTAGCAGTACACGTCGTCTTTAAATAATACTACAGTAACCGGGGAGAAGTACATTTAGAGCATCGTCGTGGAAAAATCCAGAAGGGGGCCTCACTGATTACTTCAGCTGTAGCTATCAAAAAGATCTTGTCCCCCTACTCCCATTCTGTACTGTTGCCTCTGGCATGAAACCAGCCCTAAATTTCCGTTTCTGCGGGGAGATCGCCTCAGAAGTCAACTGCCTCGAATACGCCTTCGTCATCACCCTTTATGTTCTTGTGCTTCACTTGTAAAGTTGCAAATTACAGTACAATCTCGATCCCCGTTGAAGGCGACAGGTTAAAAGAAGGGCCGAAATGCAGATTTTAAAGAAATGAGATTGCAAATCCACTCCTAACTACTGACTGTTGCAAATTCAGGTTGACTGAAAAAACGCAAATCCTAAAAGCCAGAGGTGATTTGTTTTTGCTTTAAAACCCTCCCCAATTAGAGGTTAATATCCATCACCGTGTTATTATGCGGTTTCATCTTTACTGAAGTTGTACTTGAAGAGGCACGGAAACGTTAAGAAAAACGTCCATCGGTATTTCGTTTCATCTCTTGTATGTTTCTATATATAAATTATTCCATACTTTTTTTTACAAACTGGCTATTTCGGCAAAACAAGAACTGTTTAATACGGGATGAGGGAAATCCCGGAAGCAATATTTCTTTCAAAGACTTAAATCCTCAATTCTGTTGCGCATTTTTGTTTTAAAATTACTGTCAACATCAGCCAATGCTATATTGAAAGTTTTTTTTCCAAAGAGTCTATAAAGAACCTAATTTATTGAGCAGTGTGGTTAGATTCTAATAAACCTAAAAACACCATGGCCTTTATGTACGTTCTGCAATCGTAAAGGATACGAGTACTATTAACCTGAATCAATCGTCTATTCCGACTTGAATGAAATAACCCTTCGTGTAGCAGTCTGCAAGCGTGACCTCTGAATCGCATACAATGGAAGAACGTTTAGATAATGCAGGCTTGTTTTAAAATGGTTTTTTGACAGGACAGAACATATTGAACACACTATTGTGAGCTCCAGGGTCGTTCTGTACGAACCTTCAGCTGTGCCGTCGTTGTCGCACTCCTGACAAACTGTACTACACTTAAATCTCGCTGCCGTATGATACGGCGGTCACAATTAACTGTTGCTGCGGAAAATATCCATGATAGACATTCTTCCTCAAGATCTTTTAAACGCTTATCACTGGTGAACACTATCCTCAATTAAATCACAAAACAAACATGTACATGTATGTACAGTATGCATGTTCTCCAAAACCAAGGGTGAGAAGAGGCTTGCAGTTCTATTAAAAAAGCACAATTTGAACATGTTCAAAGAGTTTGTACCAGCATTTAAAAACAGAAATATATTTTGTGGAAACCCTGCTTCCATTCTTTAGCAGGTGAAAGACGGACATAGCAATTTGGAAAAGCAAGTTCATTCACCACAAACATGCTTCAAGGTGGACCCGTACAGGTGCTTGTGCCTCAGAAGTCTCTTTGTGATGAAAATGTATCTTCTTTTTGGAAAACGCAAACAAAGCAAGACAACAATCAAAGCGTTCTTCTGGATAACAAATCAATGAATGTGTCAACACGGGCCATATTTTATGCCTAATTTACACTTATTCACATAAAGGTTCACTAAAAAGCTCTGATCTTCAAATGATCACTGAAGTTCCTGAAGCATGTCTGCAGACATGATCGTCTATGTGATGTGGGTTAACCCCCCCCCCCAGCCAGAAAACAATGGGGAAAAAAATATTGACACATCAGACATTTATTTGCCATACATCTTCAGATATACTCCAGAAATACAGAAACAGAGCTCTAACCAGGCCACAGCACAATTTAAGTACAGAGTACATGCTACACAGTTTGTCACCTCTAGAACGATCAACACTTTCAAAACCATAATTTACTTTACTTACAAGTTCCAGCACCACTGATAGATTGGAATCTCAAAACAAAGAACACTGGCATTCTTACAACACAAGAAACGCGCTGTCCTACAGTCTACACAGCTAGGGGCTGGAACCTGAAGTTCTGCTGACATTAACAGTATCACAAGTCATCTTACGAACTGTTTTTTTTTTTTTTACCACCGCAGCACTACATCTATAACATCTGGCATTCAAATATGGCATGCAGTCATGGACGTGCTATGGTTTTTTGGAAGAAGTTTGTCTTTCGCAATTTTCATCATCATTCAAGGGCAGAGGCATTTTGTGAAAGTCACAAGGTCAGGCAAAAATCTGAATTGTAATGCAGCAGTTCATCTAACATGGAGTTAATCAATCAGCAGCCCTATTTAAAGTACCAGACATGAATAAGCACATCACCATGCAGGTTACACTAGACACAATGACAATTTCTAAATATTGGTTTACTCTCCAGTTCCACTGGCAATTTCAAATAACATTAGTCACTCCACAATTTTCTTTGCCACTTCACAAGCAGGGCAGAGAAATGAACAGATGTACGCAAGCACAATACGAATTACGTCACGTTTATAGGTCTAAAGAAGTGAAGTATTTTTCTGAGGACCAGACCATCAAGCTGTGTTCTCGTTTTACTGCGGCCAGGACTGGCTTGGTACAGTAATTTGCACTTGAAACTTGCCAGGTAGACTTCAATTTAACAGGCGTCGTGCACAGAATATGCTCTTGTTCTGATTAACCGAACGGGAGACTGTTTGGCCTGTAGCAAGGGCAGCGCATTGGAAGTGAAGTTGTCTTGAATATACGACCCGGGATGCATTAACACGTTTTACAGACACCACAGACAATACCAAACATCTGCATCCGTGAGCCCCCAGGGCCCCTAGGGTAACACCCTTCACAGGATGCTCTCCCGCTCCTCCCCAAAACTGACGGTGTCAGCCGAGGCGACGGTGTGCAGCTCTGGAGCGGCGCCATCCTTGGAGTGCCTGGCGTAGCCGGCGTTCAAGCCCCTCTTGAGGTGGATCCCTCTCAGGTTCTCGTTCTGCACCGCGGCGGGGTTGGTGCTGGAGCCGGGCGTGATGATCACCGAGGAGATGCTGTTCTCCAGGTGCCTGGAGTCGCGCCGCGTGGCCTCGGGCTCCTCCGTGGCCTGCCGGCGGTTGGCCGGTGCGTTGCTGTTGTTGTTGAGGGTGGTGTTGCTGGGGGTGCGGTTGAGGTTGTAGACTTTCGAGGAGGGCCAGCTCTCCTCTGGGCTGCTGGCAATCAGGCTGCATTCGGACGGGCTCTTCTTATCTTCGGAGCAGATGGACATGCGGGCAATGGCGGGGTCCTGCAGGCCACTCAGGCTGCGTGGTAAGCCCCTCTTCCTGGCCAGGGTGTCCTCATCCAGCTCAATCAGATTGGCCTTCTCCAGCTGGGACAGATCAGCCTCCTCATCATGCAGGGAGTGGTTGGGGGAGCTCTCATTGGACCTCACTCCGGAGTCAGAGGAGTCCTTCTTATCCAGCATGGCATCGGACAGATACTCCTTCCCCTTGGCCAAGGGCCTGCTCCCTTCCGGGCTGCTGTCAGTGGCCTTAGCATCCAGCTTCTTCTCTTTTCCGTCTTTGAGGAGCGGAGTGTTGTCCGATTCCTCTGTGCCCGACTCATCTTCGTCACTGGTCAGCTTCTGGTAGCGCAGGCTAGTGCCCTTGAGCTTCAGGTCGGCACCCTGGAAGAGGCTGACCCTCTCAGATGACAACTTCCTCCCCAGGAGCAGCTTGGAGGCGCCGTGGTCTGGCTTCTCGTCTTCCTCTGTGATGGGGTCCAGGGGGGAGGCGTCTGCTGTAGAGATAGTGGAGGAGGTATAGTCCACCATGTCAGAGGACTTGCCACAACCTCTTTTGGCAAAGGGCTTCCTGCCATCCTGCTCACCTTCCTTACCTTTGTCTTCTGGGACTGAGTGCAGGGTGTTGCTCTGCATGAACTGGCCAGGGTGAGGCTGCACTGGCTTCTCTCCAGTGCTGTTTCCTACTTCAAGCTGGGCCATCTGTGCTATATACTCCCTGTAGGCATCTCTGTATTCTGCCTGTTGCTTGTCTGTTAGTTTGCAGATGTCATTAGAAGATTCCTGGGAATTCAGGCTGGACATGCTTGGAGTCCTGTGTGTGGCCGCCTGAAGAGAAACAAGATCGGAAAAGAAACAATAATGAGCATGAATAACATAAGATTTTCTTAAAGTGTTTGCATAGCAAATTATTTCTCTTCCAAACCTGAGTCGTCACTTGTTAACTAACTTACCAACACGGGGGAGACAGCCGTGCAGAGTTTCGTCAGAAACATCCACTTAATCAAAGCCAGCAACAATTTCTCTCACCGCAAATCTAACAGGGCCTGCAGGGGCATAGCCTTAACTGGCTATCCAGTAGCTCTCACTGACAACATACCAAGTTTACAGGCACATCGTACCCTGGTCGGCTGAGGCCCAGCTACCCCCCAGCTGTGCCAGTGCTTGGTCAATCATTCACTGCCCCTTTGGGAAGCACAGTCACACTCGGCCAGTGACACATGCCAAGAACAGGACGCGCTTCTTAACCCAAAGCTTTGTGGGAGTGTGGGGGGGGGGGGGGGGGAAACTAACCAGCCATGTGGTTGAAGCTGATTCCTTCAAAGAAAGGCTGGATGAGATTCTGAGAGCAATAAGCTACTAACAGGCCAGGTGGTCTAAATGTCTGGTCTCTTCTCATTTGTAGCCTCTCTTATGTTTTTTTATGTTCTTAAGCTGAACTCTGATTGGTGATGCAGAACACGGGAGTTAACCTGCACTCTGAATGATTGCCCGTACTGACTGAGCTTACTCTAACTCATTAACACACCCTAGAAATGCTTTTTCTATGTCTTCTACTACAATTAATCGATTCATTGCAGATATATTTTCCTCTTTTAGCCTCTCTCATTATTCCATATTTGGGAGCATATCTTGATTTGTTGAAAAGGTGTTAGGAATAGGAATAAACAACACATACCGCTAACCTTTTATCATTCAGTCCAAATACAACAGAATTTATTTCACAATTCCCCGGTGGCTGCCTTATCATTGATGCGTCTTCAGTTGTCTAAATGGTGTCTATAATGTTCTGAATGAAGCTGTAAAACAACAGAACTAAACTCCATATAACCATGGCGTTCTTACAACGGCACTCTTGCAATAGAAGCCAGAGACCTGAATTAGTCCCCCAGTAGTGAACAGAAGAGGACGATGCCAGAGGCAAAACTAGTAGTCAGAGGCCCAAATTACAGGGCTAAAAACAGACGGAAGTCCAGCTATAGCATCATGAGTGAGAGATAGCCCTTTCCAGTGTCTCTCAGACTCTTACTGTACTGATTCCAGGTTCTGAGTGGTTCTCTATTTTCTAGCGAGATGGCATTGTATTTTTGTCGTAGCCCACAGCATTCACAAGCTTCTTTTTACAAAGATTACTGTCATGCAGAACCAAGGTCGAAGATCACACTGGAAGCACCTGCTCAGCCCAAATGAATGCCAACTTTTTTTTTCCCTGTAAGCCAATATTCAGATATTAAATCTTTAGACTCTTTGGTGCCTTCATGCAAGGTAAATAGAATTCAGAACACTTTGAAAAACCTTGTGTCCATTTGATTATTTTAGCCTTTGATTTTGATATATATTCTTAAACCACTAAAATATCAAAAATGTCTCGTGGTGGGGAAAAAAAAAGGAAAAATGCTCATGTTTCACCCAAGGCTTTGAAGAAGATTATCTTTCTCTCAGCTCAATAGAGTAAAGTTGGAGCTAGAAATAGTATTTACTTTATGTACTGTAGCATGCATACACTTTGCTCCTTTATCAATGCACCTCAAGTCACTGTCTCTTGGTGAACAGTGCTCTTCTTCAGTAAGAATGTGTTTGATAAAACATCAGATATTTAAAACAGGAGCTGTTATTTCTAATAGGTTTCTTTCTGTACCTAAGATAAATCTAAAACTTCCCACTCCTTAAAAGCATGTTCTCCTTCTATTGTCTTAATTCATTTTATCTTAAGAAACGATGGTGCTATTTTGCCAATAAGTTTATGAAGGTTCAGATCGGAGTACAACTGCACCAGTATCTGATCAGTAACTAATGCTATAAAGTCACTGTCGAGAGCCTCTCATCGAAAGAACAGAGTACAAGCAGAATTTTGCAACAAGCACAGAATAACACAAGGATCAAACCAGGAGCCTCATGGCCTCAAGCACTGAATTATCTTATATACCAATTCACACTGTGAATAATTGTAAGACCTGAGCATAAAGATCCTAGATATACAATATCGCTATTATCAGAATAGGAAATAAAAAACATCTAATTGATAAATGACTTAATAACCTATCAATTCTTTTAAAGTAGATGATAATAAAGTAAGTTACAAAACAGGGTGCTGCGAAACACAGGCCATCCCGACCAGCTGTGTGAATGACCCCAGGCAGCAGTACAAACCGTCCAGGAGGGGTGGCTCTGGCGGGTCGGCTCATCCAGCCCTATAGTGCTGAGCTCCTCAAAGCTGAAGTTCAGGTTGTACATGAGGGAGCCGTCGGGGTTGACCGCACTCTCGGAGCTCGGAGCCTGCCGCCTGGCCGGCTCGCCGTGCCCCACCACGCTGCTTCCTTGCTCGCTGACTGCCCGGGCATCTTCATGGATTATCTGGCTCTCCAGGTGGCGCAACTCCATTACCTGCGCAGGCGTGGGAAGAGGATGAAGGAACATCACAGGGGCTGAGGGTTGACCTTAAGGATGAATCGGCTTTAGTGCGATTCTCTGGATGTCTGTCAGGGCCTTTTTATACAGCCTATTTCACCCCCTGGAGTAATGTACCAAAACATGTCGCATGGGATATGTGGACAAATTTGTTCTCCTTCACATTTTACCATTCAAAAAACTGCCTAGAAAGAAGAGTCGCTACAGTCAGCACTACAGTTGTACAGTATTGTTAGTACTCATTTGGAAGTGCCATTTCAGTGCAAAATGTAGAACAAATGCTATTTAACTGACGGGATGCTATTTATTTGACTGCTGCAATTACATGTTGTGAGAAAAACACTATTGTGGCAAGCCTAAGACATCTTATACACAATGACAATTTAAAACATACACAGCAAGTTGAGTGTAAATGCCACACTGAAAATACCCAGCGGTTCAACTGTGGCACTTTCTTCACATCCAGAATCACATTCCACCTGCGCTTCCCCAGTCCCCAGCCTTCTCAGACAGCTGTCCCCCTAGTGTACATGGCCTTCCTCTCCAGCAGGCCCCGTAGCTGTCCACAGTAGTCATCCACGCCAGTGCTCTGCGTTGCGCCAGAAGCCACTGTATCAGCTGCAAATCCATACCCAGGTGCACACATGCCCGGCCTCTCGGGGTATTGCAAGATCACTCGGAAGAGGTTGCTGAACAACCTTCTGATTTCTTCTCCCCAAAAGTGCCCAGCCATTTACTTTGGAGTTACAGGAAAAGGATTGTGGGGCTGGAAGATCTCTCCAAGCAGACAGGAAGTTGAATCTACCTATACTAGACAAGATTACACTAACATTTCTATCTCAGTCCTGGAAGTACAGAGATTCCAGGATTCCTGATCGATACAGACATCAGAAGCCCAAATTATTTATAATTTAGGTTCACACATCCCCATAACTCAATGATCAATTGTTCTTTTCAAAATCTGTCATTTACAGATTTGAGCCTTTCACCCTTACCCTGGAATTAGTCTCCCAGATATCTGTGCATACCCCTTCTCCAATCCTGTACTCATTCTCAAGTTCTTCCTTTTGTCCTCCCTACCCACCCCTCTGCCTCATATCCCTGCTCAATCCTTCATCTGGTCACACCGCCAAAAGGCTGGGTTTTTTCTTTTCTTTCTGCCCCTCAGTGTGGAATTAACCTGCCCAAATACTTGGTGCCCTCCAGAAGTATACAGACGCCGGATCTATGGATAAACTATGCATAAATTTTGATTCAAATTTTATTACTATGTTAATAATCTGATCCTTACAATTCAACAGCAAACACAAAACATTATAGAATCTAATCCATCACATTTACTGATCAAATCTCATTGACTCACTGTCAGGAGACTGCTTTAATTGGGTACATAACAGCTACTGAACAACATCCGTAGGGGATCACTGGAGAATCATGAATGGGGCTCACCGGGACAAAAGGTTAGAGATCCCAGGGTCTGAGTATGTTTTTTGCAGAGATAGCTTTATACAATACTCACTCTATTCAAATGCCTACAACTGGATGCTGTTCTTGGACAATAATTTCCCCAACACACAGTCTTTTATTCATTTTGAACCAGATGGCTGGCTGCTTTTGGCTACACTAAGTGCATTTGTGTGCATATAAATGGAAATCTGCACAACAATGTTAATGTGTTCTTTATTTGAAACCTTAAGCAGAGCTGAATGTCACAGACAGATTGTAATGAAGAAAATCAGATACCTTTTAAAGACGTTACAGCTTCCACAAATATGATCCAAGGAGAGGAGCTTGTTTTTGTAATACAGAAGTATGGCAATATGCAGAAGTGAATTCAGCTTACCGTGCCTTTGAAAAGCTGCCAGTCTCCAAAGTTCATGCTCATTTCCTTCTTGAGTTCATCTAAATTACACTGAGAGAGCACCCGGCCATTCACATTTGCCTGTTGCAAGACACCAGAGTTTCAGGTAAAAATTTCTGAAGGACAGCAATTCAGTTTCTCTTTGAAGAACAGTCTTTAGATTTACACACATGGTTACCCTGTCTGAATTCATTTAAAAGAACTCCTTATTTTGAAAAAGCTTTGCAAATAAGAATTCACAAGACTGGGTTAGGCCGGTTTGCCTTTATGCATCTAGGTGTCTGAACCACAAGAACTCAATGCTTATTAGTGTGTTATTAACGTGGCCGTGCTATAACGAATTCAGGCCAGAGAGGAGAATCGTTTTTCTTCATTACACCTGGAAAACAAACTTTATTAGCATTCGGTACATGGTGCTTCTGGTAAAAGTTTAAAATTTCAATACATTTTTAAAATAACTGCATGAAATTACACGGGAGACACCAACTATATGTGGCACAGGAATCCACAAGTATCAGATGTGGAGAAGTAGTTCTTATACAGAAAACAGAGTTCTACAGAATGATATGTTTAAACTGGGGATATGTGGTCTTACCTTCTTGATAGTGGCAGTATACTGAGGCACCATGCTCTGGTCAATGCCTTCTATACATTTGATCCTCTCACAGACAGAGTCCGTGTTCATGGAACTAAGCAGAACCATGGGTGCTCCAGACACCACAGAGGCAGTGCCCTGTTTAACACACAATTAAAAATTAAGTCACTGAGCTGTTTCTCACAGCTAAAGTATCGGAAGATGAGCACTACTACTAGTCGTGAGGTAAAAATCAAATTCAAACATAACACAATGTTAGGTATGAAAAATAGTTAGTTCTCGCCATATTAAAATGCATGGGAGATCGACTTCTAATATGAGCTTTTTGGTATATAAAGTAAAAGTTAATCTCAGACATGTTAGATAATTACTAGTATTAGAACTGTTATAGCATCTGTTGTATTTTCAATGGCTCTCAGTCTACATATATGGTAATACAAAGACATGGAACTATATAAAATACACTTTGCACGATGTGATTTTTCTGAAAACTAAAAATCGTATATAACAATTCTAATGTATTAACATGTCTTATTTGCTTTCAAGTTACTAATTCTCTACAGCAGGCATTTGAAGAATAAATGCTTTTTGTGTCATACCAGGTGTGCTTGTGCCGATGTATTACATCTCCATAACAATTTGCTTATAGTATAATATATATTTCAACTATTTCGTAGCACACAATCCAGCACAACACTGCCCTTCATTGATGCTTAACCGCATTTAATCTTTATTCAAATGGCTGAAAGAGACTCATGTTCTCACCAGATTAAATACGCAAATGTATTCTGATGATAAGAACAGGTATGCGTGCCTCAAACAAAGCTCTTTGTTATCAACACTGCCCAAGTGAAAACCACTGACATTGTGATGAAAATTGTTTCTCACTAATAGCACAGTAACTGAAACATTTAGCTGTTCTTTCAAAGTAACTTTATATCACAGCAAAGACGGGAAATTCAGAGACAAAATAGATTTGAAAGTTATTTCCAAGATCCTCCACTCTGAAACGCTAATATTTTGAAAATGCAATATTAAAATACTACAACAGTGCATGTTTTTCCTATTGTTTCGATAAGGCATGTAAAAGACAGTAAATCCTGGGATCTCTGTTGCTAAATCACAGGATGGTAAGAACCATGAGTCCATCACACGTCTTTGCTTATAATATAAGTATAGCAACCCAATCTGGAAGAAATAAGAATACAGCCAAATGGAATTTGAACTTCAATACTTATGGTAATGGGTATTTAGATTACTTTTACTTCTCAAAATACATAAACAATTTTAATTGGTTCTGCTGAGCAATTAATTACTACAACTAAAATTTCCAAAAGGTCAGGACAGACAAAAATCCTGTGGGGCTGGAGTCTTTAAGACCAGGAGTAGTGAGTCACTTGGGTCACAAAATTTATTGTCAGTTCTGAAACAAGTCATAAAATCTGTAAACCAAAACACTTTGATTGATAGCAAGGAAAAGGAAGGAGCTGAAAGAATCTCATCAAAGGACAGTATACATCCCAGTGCATACAAAATATCACCCAAATAAACATCCCTTTAAAAAGTAAGAGGAATTTATATTTATATTTCTTCCCAAAAATCTTTTAACCGTGGAAGTAGCATGGCCTGACTTAATAATTTCATACTGTGTTTTGTGTTATCTGATCGGTATGATCTTTAAGGAAAATACCTTAAGACCGTATAAGAGCCATCAGTCTTCGAGATAAAACCACACATTATCAGATCTATCTGCACTACATTTAACAAGTGTTTAAAATATTTTTTGTTCCAAATTGAAATAGTCTAGATGGGGAAATAATACCCCCCATAAAAACACTTTTCATTCATTTATCTTAGAAGAAAATACAATACACTAAAATCCTAAACATTTAGGATCCTAACATCCTAAACAAAGCGCTGTGAGAAGCCACTTTTAAAGGTGCTATATAAAATAAAGTTTATTATTATTATTTCTTGGGAACATTTAATCTAAATTCTATCAATCCTGTTGTAAGACAGAAATATTTTTTTAAAAATCCAGGTCTTGGTAAATTTTACAGTGAAAAATAAAAAGTAAAACAGGATTATATTTCCTTGTATACTGATATTCAAAGAAAGCAACCCACTCTCCCTTTCTACTGAGTTATTAAAAGAACCCATAAGGAGCCTAGAAGCTGCTGTGACACGTGAAATGTTTATGGTGTAGTGCTGATGTTTTTCTCATCAAAAGCTGCTGTGTGGCAAAGAAGGACTGAGCGATTTTCACTCGCCTCGCAGCACGGATTTCCAGAAAATGAATTTGGCCTTTCTTGGAATTGAGAGCAACGAGAACTTCTTTCAGAGTGGAGGCTTCATAAGCGCACTGACGCTCAATTTGATTATGCATGCAGAGTGCTTGGCTGCAATTGCAAATCTCCACTATAGCGCATCAGTTAGCCACTTGATGGGCAATAAGCTATGGCAAATGATAGCGTAATGAAAGTGGATTAAAGAAAGGCAAAACTGTGTAGCCTGAGTTCACACACTGCTGCTCAGAATGGCGAAAACAGCACCCAGAAGAAAACCAAGCTCTGTGTAAAGCTGGCACACTCCAAACTTTTTTTTTTAAGAAGCACAGGATAATTACAAGCTTTCCTTAATATAAACTTAATTACCTAGGCCTGGAGCACTGCAAGTTAATTTGAAACACAAGAGAATGCTAGGGATGTAATCATTCATAAATAAGAACCATTCGGAGTTTTGTTTTTTCTTCAAGAAAACGATAAAGGTTTCAGAAGCAGCACAACAGGATTCAAAAGTTTTAGTTAATACGCTAGATTTAATGCACTCAAACTTTACCTTGTACCACTGAACAAGTTTTCTTCAGTTGGTTTAGTAACTCAGGCTTTTCAGCAAACATATGCTCTACCTAAAACATCTACCATGCTTATACATTAACTCAATGTCAGAAGCACATACGGTGCTTTTACCATACTTTATCAATGTAATGCACTGTGCAGATCGCGTGAAAAGCAAAATATATACCCACTAAAATAATTTAAAGAAAAAATACTTTCCAAATGTATTGAGTTATACAGAAAGTGAAGTTAGGAAGTGAGCATACCACAATAGTACAAATAGGCAGAATTTACAGAGATAAGCGCATGGAATATCCACACACCTTTCTTTTCATTGAACCAAATGAAGATTCCAACATTTTAAAAAATCCATTGATTTCGACTGTGAAAACCACCAACAGGTTAGAGACTCTTATTATCATCCATCCCACCACAGAACTCCATTAGAATCGGCGGTTCTCACACAGCACCGATCAGTGGCTCTTAATCCTAGCCCCTTTCTGGAGGACCCCTGTCTCTGCTGGTTTTCAGTCCAGCTGATTTTTAAACCATTAAACCTTTATTCACTTGTTCTGACTCTGATTAAAAAAAAAACGTCGCTTCAGTATACAAAAGTTCAAGCAGCCGCTCCTTAACTTGTTATGGGGGTGTGCTTCCTCATTCCTGAGGGACAGGACATCCACAAATAATAATAATAATAATAATAACAATAATAATAATAATAATAAATTTAAGATCAGAAACTGGTGGAAAAAGCGATTTTTGTGCTACACTTCAATCAATCAAACGGCAACTAGGAACACGAATGGGACAAAAAAACGGAAGACAGAGGTCCCATGCACCAGGGCTGGGAACCAGAGGCGCAGATGGGAAAAGGAATGGCTAGGACCTCTACACTGAGTGGTCCACTTCTTCTTACTTTACATAAGATAAGATCACTTTTTTGGCCCTATACAATTTCTTGCATTAGGAATTTGTCTTTTCACATACAAATTTTCTTGCTCTGCATGAGACACACAGACAGGGAGAGAGAAGCCTGGGGTCAGAGAGCAGGATCAGCCATTTATACAGCGCCCCTGGAGCAGTTGGGGTTAAGGGCCTTGCTCAGGGGCCCAACGGAGGAGGATTCCTCTGCCGGCCGCGGGATACGAACCCGCAACCTTCCAGCCACAGCCACAGAGCCACCGCTGCGTCATAAAGGAATACTGCAGAACATGCTAAAAGAACACTGAACTATCAAGAGAAAAAAATTAACTAATTTGCTGGCTAGTTTACAATATAATGCTAGAAGTGATTATTCGGTATAATATTCACTTACATAGGGACTTTCATTAAGCTCTGGTCTCCAATGGAAAACACCTGTATTATTGAATGCCTTCCAAACACTGCCAATTGAGAAAAGGCTACTGCTAGCGTATGTAACCTCAGGCATGGCAATTAAACACAGCTGATAATAAGTATCTGTCATCAAAATGGGTATTTGAATCTGGCTGCATGTCCTCACACACAAAGGCTATCAAAGGTATTCACCCCCCTTGGAATTTTTTACATTTTATGATGTTACAATATAGGATCACAATGTATGTATTTGAGATTTCTTTGCCAGTGAACAACACAAAACACTCTAGAATGTGAAAATTGAGAACACCATTCTATAGCTCATCCTAAATGAATTATATTTATAAACTATAGAAAATATTTGATTGTAAATGAAGTCATCCCCTTTCGGTCAATATCCGGTAGAGGCACGTTTGGCGGAAATTACAGCCCTGAGTCTCCTTGGATATGTTTCTACAAGCTTAGCACATCTGGACACTGCACTTTTTGCCCATTCTTCTTTGTAAAATTGCTCAAACTCCATCAGGTTGGATGGGAAAAGTTGGTAAACAGCAATTTTCAACTGCCGTCACAGATTCTTGATGGGACTGAGGTCCATATGATTCCATATTGAAAGACAACAAAAAGGAAAAAGTCCAAGGGGTGTGAATAATTTTGATAACCCCTGTATGTATATTTTTATGTGCATGAAAGGAATTTAAGGAGATAATAAGTGATAGGATGAGAGCTAACTGTAAATCATGCAGTTTGCACGTGTTAATCCCTACGCGTGTGACACAGTCATGCGTCCTGCGTTCTAATCCATCTCACATGAAGCGTGTCAAAAGCGTCAGTCGTTGTAACACGTTAGTAAGCTTTAGTGTTTGCTAGGGAAGCAAGATGAGGTGGCAAATTTGCGCTAGCCAAGCCCAAAGGATTCAGTACCTGTTTCGGTTTGAAAGACTGCAATTTAAACTGCTTGGGAAGAAAGGGAGAGACAGAAGGGAAGAAATAGGTGACATGCATTTGTTTTCAACAGGAGAAACACAAACAGAACCCAGATTTTGATTAGGTAAAAAGTTTCTTGCATTCTAGTATTTCAGGGATTACAACTGTGTAACAGATGAAGAACAATGATTTCCATATACTTTACTTACATGATTTCCATGGCTTTATCTTTGTCGTGTGGGGGCAGGGAACGGAAATTGGACTACTGAGCCGCTGAACCTACTATTGCTCATTTCACATAATGGCTGAGTTCCCCGCACAAGCCAGCACACAGAAAACGATACCAAGAACACTGCCACACTAAAAGCTAAACTGTTACACTTCTAAATTTCCAGCACATTATTTCGGGAAACCCTATAGTCAAGCGAAAAGCAGAGAGCGGGTTTACATCTGGATTATCTGTCCTAAAACTCAATTCTAGAGCAGAGCAACACTTGAGGCAAAGACAAAAATAAATCGCTGAAACATACAGCTGTTTTCTCTGCACATCTACAGATGGGTGTTAGGATATGTGCTAGAAGGTACTGGTGCAGAGGCACTCCAGTAAACATTAACACCTATCTCATAAAACAGTGAAGCATCTGTACAAAGCAGAAACTCTGCTGGCTAAAAAAAATACAAATAAAAGAGCCTTGATGCTTTATATACACAAAAAAGAGAAGTTCCATTCTTGGAAGAACTTAAAAGTGTAGCACCAAAAAACAAAAGCCAAACTGATAAGAATATATTTATACAGTAAGAGAAAAAAAATGTATACTGAAGTAATGAACACACTCACAAGGAAGTGTTCCTCTAACAGTTAAGCCCTAGTTCATTCTGAAAACAGTAAAAGCAGAACCGATAATAATCCCTCTGAAAGAGAGATCAATGCCCTGCATCACAACACAATTACGTTTTAAACTATAGAAAGCAGACATTACACATCTTCCTTTTAGCAACCTAATAGCAAGTGTTTAAAGACAAAGTCTGCTTTTTTAATTATTTCCAGCAGAATGCCATATATAATTAAAGCACAGTGACTTCAGTTCTCAGTAATGCAGGTCTTCTGAGCACTGCTGCTTAGCTAAAGACTTCGGATGACTATGGTCGCATTTCACTTCTCACAAATCAGGAGTGCAGAGCATTAGTCAGTCATGGTCTGCACAGAGCAGTAAATACTAGAACTCTTAGCTATAAAACGTGACTCTGTCCCAGGAAATTGCCAGCTTCATTTCAGAGTTGGGGAAAAATAGTTTAACAATCACTTAAATAAGCAGAGTGAATTCTAAACCACAGGCTCTGTAGTCATGGCTCATCCAGAATGGGAGGTTTTAAAGAGCACAGAAGAGCAATCTGGGAAGTTTCAGATTTGGCTTTTGAGAATACTACCACAAAACCTAGTACGGAATCTAAGTCAAACCATTATTTTACAACTGTCCTTTACTACATACATTAAGATATTTCATCATAATGTAGTTTACAATAGCCAAAATCCTTTGTCCTTTAACAATTTTTAGAATTTAAGAGTGAGGTTAAAAGCAACAGAGCTTCTAATCATAATTCTGAGGTCATTTAAAAAAAACATAAATTGAAAAGAAGTGTATTTTACAACTGAACTTTGAAATTCAGATAGTTCAGAATGTTATTTCTATACGCATCACAAGACAACCGACAAGCAAAACCAATCTGTAAGGCATTCGCAAGCACGATCATGGCCTTAGCAATGTATATCTAAGCAGGTATCTTTGTTAATGATGTAAGAGCTAAACGGGGGAAAAAAAAAGTGAAAATACGAGGTTAAAATAGAGCAGCTGGAAAAAAAAGATGTGAGATTTCGGAAACACTGCGCTTTGAGTAGGTTCTTGAATAAAGCCACACTGAGACTTTTTCCACACCACATACGACTTGATGACTTCTGACAACGTCTCTCCATGCACAAAAGACAGACACTGACATGCCTGTAGCATTGTTACACTCGGCTCTTCCACTATGACTGAAACGCATGTTAGTTTATTTCTAATGTCCTGAATCAAAAACACTGATGGCAACGCCGTATGCAGACGGACAGCCACAGCCATTAGTTGAGCCCTCATCTAGGTCAGTGTGTATCCAGAGTCAACCGATGACATCGTGTTAGTGACGCTCAGTGATGGACGGGGTTAATCTGTGCCCTCAATCTGAAGCAGCGATGAGATGCTATTGCTCCACACCACGCAGTCTCTACTGTGTTACCATTGAAGGGACAGTGGGGGAGGGAAGCCCTTCATCGGCATCCTCCTTGATAACATCCTGACAAAAACAGAAGGGGAGGCTCTTGGGTACAGTGACGAGCCAGACACCACGACGAATGAAAAGACCCGCCAACAAAAAGCACGGATGAGAGGGAAAGAAAACAACTGAAAAACAGCAAGTTTTTTAAAGCGTACATAATTAGCAAGGGTAATTTTTTACAGGGTTTATTTCTTCACATATCAACAATAGCCACGGAAGGCAACGCTCGCAGAGCACTGACTCCTCGTTTCTTGTTGTGGTGCGTTTTTATCATAAGAATGTTTAAATGTCCGACGGCTACCTGCTTTTTTATTCCAATTTTAAAACAATTTTCATGTTAAAAACAGCTAGGAATCCCTGTTAGGCTTCTATGAATTAAAAAAAAAAGGTCACAGTTTATTTTATTAATGCCCTAAAGGATGAAAAGCTATGATTATTAAGGTGTTTTCCTGTTTACATAACTCAGATCGCTTCTATATTCACCAGCATTGTGAAGTAGAAATTATGTAGTTTCACAGCTCTGCAAAAATTCAGTGCACTGGGTTTGCTTTCACTATGCCTGATCGACTGGTGCCCCATCCAGGGCGTGATCCCACCTCGCACCCTGTACTTCCCGGACAGGTTCTGGGCTGCCATGACCCTCACCAGGAATTAGCATAAGGAAGTACAGCCACGCTTCACTGAACAACCTCACCCGAGTTTGTCCGATGAAGCAGATGGGATGCCACCGATTATGTCATTTTTCAGCTGCACTTTGTGTCCAGACGCCGAAAGTAAGAAGGTTCTGGAGCAGATCCTGGCGCGCACACACTCGGGCGTCCACCTACAGTACGTCCCGACGGCACTCGTGTTCAAATCAGCTCCCAGCTTGAGTTCGTTTTTTAGAGGATATCATTACTTGTAAGTACCAGGAGGACAGGCTTCACTGACCACTCTGGTTATGAAAAATGAAGGGCAGGTTTTACAAATGATACCAATCAATTGTAGGATTATGAAAGCCATTTATCCAATGTCACGAAGAGATATCAAAACCTAGAAGGTCTGTACGCCGAGATCTCCTCTGGGGCCTTCTGCATTCAGCGAAGTGAGTGTGAACATGATGCAGGCAGCACTATTCTCAGTTTTGCTAGGCAACCTCTAATCAGGCTGGCAGAGTGAGACTCATTTACCCAGTTTTAAGACTACTGAACTCTCACTTCATGGTGCAGATAAACGCAGAAGCCAGTAAGACCACATGAGGAAACAACCGTTTTCCCAACAATTTTCGTAACTGCATCTGTTTGCACTTTCAATCAAAATGTTGTTCAAAGCTACATTATCTATAATAATAATATTATAGATTATATATCTATAATACAAGAAGTAAAACACACCTGATTTAAATAAAATTTAAGCTAAAGCACTGAGTTCTAAAGATTTGGTTTTTAATGTCCTACATTATCCTAAGAATTTATAGTAATTATTGGTAAATATCTTCTAGATGTGATGCATTCAGAATTCCAAATACTTACTAGTCCATTGTTTTGATCCCTGGGAAAGCCCGTTTTAACTGATGGACGTGACAAGGGATGATGGGAACTGCCGACGTATTGTCTTGGCAGATAACAAACATGATGGGGAAAATAAGGCTATGGAAAGGAAATGCGGAAAAAAAAGAAAAATTTAGGAACTCAAAAATATACAATGGGGTTATAACACAAACAGGTGTGTGACAGCAAGCGTAACACAAACACACATTTAATTCAAGGCTTGTCGTTTCTAAACACAAGGGAAAAAAATTGTGAGGGGAACATTCTGCAGGTTGACAAATATGATCTATCAGGGAAGCAAAATCAGATGATTACCATCTCATTTTAAACATTTGACACAGCTGCTTGGAAACAGGAGGGGAACTAGACTCTCATCTTCAAAATGGGTAGATTCTGGGTTTCTCTTTCCTCACAGAAAGAGGCGCAATCATTCTGTATGCAACGGCGTTCCCGGTCATCTAAAGTAAAATACAGTTCTACTCGCACCAGATTGCACAAACCAAGTTCCAAATTTGTGAAAATAAAAACATTCCCATCTTGAAAACTACCCTTTGAGCATTCCCGGTACTGAGGAAATGTACTAACTAGATCTCTTTTTACATCCTGTTTCCACTGGCTTATTTCAGCTCCGCTTGAGCTGGCCAGTCTGGTCCAGGCCTTAGCCTGCGTCCCAAGGTCTACTTTCTGCTAGGTACAGCTCAGGAAGCTGCAGGAAGTGTTAGCTAGAAGTCATGTGATTGGGGAAATACAAATCTAAACTTACGCTGACAGATGGAGCCGAACAAACATTTGGCGCTATTTTTATTCTCATTGTTTCTAAATTTGTGAGTAACCTTATGTTCCTCTCACAGAACGAAAAGCCGTTAATGGCAGAAGATGAATTTGACTGCAGAATGTCACAAGGCATGTTTGGTAAAGCATTTCTGGTGCGAGTGCAAGTGGTTTGTTGTTTATAGTAGAATTATTCAGATTAAAATAAGAAAACCTGGGGGAAAATGAGCTCCCACACTTTCCTGGATTCAGCGCTGGCTTAATATAACATTTTTCCAACCAGCACAGTTGGGTCTGGCTGGATACAAGATACAATACTGTGCTGTGCTAGATGTACCTAAGGAAGACCTAAACCACAGTGGTAATGGATTTTAGTTACACCAGACCAGCTATTTCAGCAACAGCTGTGTAATGCCACTGGAAATGTGGTATTTGAGTACCATGCTCTGCTTCAGTTACCTTTTACCTAAAAAAAAAAGCTGTGGGTGAAGTTAAAAAAAGGTTACAAATTTAAAGGATCATGATCTCCTCAGTCCTGAAAGAAAGATTACAAAGGGATGTGATTGAAACATTTAAAATCCTCGAATGTTACTGAAAAAGTCAACAAGTCCTCCTTGAAGCTCAACGATGACACAAAAGCACAGGTTGACGATAGGAAGTCAAAAGCAGGTGCATTTCGGAATAAAAGCTGCAAGCACTCATTAATGTAAAGAGCTGTGAGTGATTAAAAAACACCCCGTCACGTTGTTTTAAGCAGCATCTCTTCTAGAAATGCCTCGATGAGCTTCTGGGAATGGGAATGCAAAACAAAAATCAATCACGCAGGACGGACCAAGCTTCTGCTACGTTCTAAAGAGATTCCTGTCCTGCTCTAAAACCTTTAAAAACTATTTTTCATATTTTCATTTAAAACTTGCCCCGGTCTGATTTTAAGTTTACGGTCTGCCTTACAACAATGGCTGGGAACTGCACAGGAGGAGTAAGGACCCAGCCTGACCTCCCATCATGCCATTCAGCCTTTGACACCGCAGGTCCCACAGCGCCTGACAGGAGGGCTCGTGCTGATTGGAGGAGAAGCACAGCCCTCCCAGGCTTCACTGCCAGCCTACAGGAAGGCTCGGGACCTGGTGTTGACCATTCCCATTCTCACCCACAATGGTACTCTGTCACTGGCCAGGAGATCTTCATCACAGCTGGCAAGTGCAGGGACCCAGGTTCGAACTCTGGCTCTTGCCAAGGACAACACAAAACAGACAGACAATATTTCGATGGGGCCTCTCCCTACTGACACTGCCGTGAGTGTAGTTCTTAAGACATATTTATGTTCACTTACATCTTTATAAATCATTGGAACAGTTTCAGATTTTAAACCTGCTTAAAAAGAGTTATGAATGTAAGGAGACTGGCACACAAGTAATTTTGTTACTAGTGAAGCCATCCTTCGTGACCTGCAGGTTTTTGGGGGAAGGCTGATTACCAAAACACTGTGCAGCAATACTAAGGGATTTTTTTTTGTCATTTTGAAGAATAAACTAAATGTATGTAATGAGTTAAAAATAGAAAATAAACCAGAAAGAGAATAGTTTAACGACTGTATTCTTAGTATTCTGTGATAATTTAAGTGAGTTAAGAACAAGACACAAAACATCGCAACTTCACTCTTCTGGCGCCACAAGCAGTGATATTTTTAGTTTTCTTTAAACAAGTTAAATGTTTATTCATTTTTATGAGCCCCCTGAGGGCAATAAATGTGAAAGAATAAAGCAGCCTCTTGGATTGGTATAATTAATTCCGATCTACCATGGTTTTTTTTTGCTTAATGCACATATAAATCTTTTTGGGATTTTTCAAACAAAACAACATCAACTTCAAGTTGGGAAACAGAGTGATCAGTACGTTTCAGTGCTTCAAAACACTTACACGAAGAACAAACAGAAACCACAAGGGGAAATAAAACGTGCCTGAACCATCACTACTGTGCTACAACGCTTCTTTCACATGTAGCAGAGCATAATCAACCTCATTAGCTGGTTAGCCCGAGGAATAAAGTGAGTTACAAGACAGCGTAAGCCACCGCTGCAGGGGAAACAGACATGAAAATAAAGTCTTGCGTCACGTTCGGTCACTGTGGGAAAAGCAGGCCCGACGCTGCGCCGCGGCGGGTGTGGCCGAGCGCTCACCCGGTTGTAGAAGGGGTGCTGCGGCCCCGTCATGCCGCTGTAGTAGCTGCTGTGCGGCTGGGGCGAGACCACACCGGGGGGATTGAAGGGCCCGGTGAAGGAGGCGGTGGGCGAGCAGGCGGACGAAGGCTGGCTGAACACAGAGGCGGCCCGGGGAGCAGCGTCCTGCAGGGGCAGCGTGGGATAGGCTATCCCTCCCATGTTCAGCTGTTCCCTGGCCGCGCGTACATCTGGGAAGAAATGAAAGCTTTTTAAAAAAAAAACACAAAAAGAGGACTTCATGGGGAAAAAAATATCACAGAATACAAAAAGGGAACAAGAAACCCATGTTTTAAAAAAGGCATTTTTAGCCGTATATGATTTTGACCGGTATATGGGGCACGTAACGCAATAAGATACCCCTTGAGGACCGGAGGATATAAAACACATGAAAAACACTCATTTAGGTTTATATTAATTACAAAACACAACAATTCAAATAATATTAAGCACTATATATTCTAATAACAGAGAAAAGTGTGTTAAAATTTTCTCAGGTCTAGCTGCAGAGTGAAAGGAAAGCACATAAAAAAAACTGAAAAAGTCATTAATGAGGGGCCAAAATAGCACAACAGTTTAACAGACTGTATTTCAGATTAGCAATGCGTTGATATCTGTCGGAACATGCAAGGCAGGAGCAAACAGAATGCTGAAGTGCTGTGTTCCATAGAGGAAATGCTGAAGTGTGATGGGAAAAAAAAAAACATTCGGCAACAACAAATTGATTGTCACGCACACAACACTTCAGGGGAAATGTGAAGAGGCAATTTGCAAGAAAAATAAGTTTCCGCAAACCTTCCTCGGAGGGAAAGAGAGAGAGAAATGAGCAAGCAGTTTCTGAGTTTCAGAATAAATATCGAGCACGTCTGTTTGTGGGAAAACATTCCTCCCAACTTCCCACATGGAGGCGGCAGGTGTCAATAAGGAGACAGGCATCTGACGCAAACAGGACGGTCTGTTCAAAGTTGTGTACCGACATTAAGAAATAGCCAGTAAAGCACAAAGCCGACTTGTGGGTAGTACCGCCCTATTCAATTAAATTCATTTGTGTTTGCACAGACTGGACAATTTCTTTTATACTGAATTAATGCACTTTTACCTTTATGGCTCTCCATACATTGTATAGGCCTATACAAGAGGATAATAGGTTCAGACAAGATGGAGATTCTGTGTGGAATAAGCTGCTATTCAAACTGCCACCCTACCAGGTGACTGAAGGCAGCAGCTCATTCCCCACAGCATTCTGGGTAATGTCATCCAGACAAGAGTCTCCATCTTGTCTGTACCTACTGCTTTCCTACAGCCTGTAATGTGGATGACACTGTCGACCCTCTTGAAGGTGGACTTGCAGTTTGCATGCCAAGTTCCAACTGCCATCAAGAGGCCTGGCTCAAGTTGTGCTGCGTGATACAGTATGTGTCAAATTCATGCAATCCCTTTGAAATTTACCTGCAATAATCTCACGCAGTTTCGGGTCCAGATTGACAGTGCATGGCAGGAAGGTTTTAATGTCTCTCGCTGTGAGAACGGGAGTCCGGGAGGAGAGGAAGACTTCAAAGCTGCGAATGTCGCCGTCGATTTCCAACAAGGGTTCCACATCTTTGGTTGTCGGGATGTTCTTTGAGATCCTAAAGATTTTTTTTAAAATGAAGATGAATTATATAAACATTTTAGACTACTGCATACCAATGAAACAGGAACAAAAAAACAAAAACAAAAAACAGAGAGGCTGGTTTGGATTGGATAAGCCGTGTCATACTGTGATCCTCTGCACTGCACAGAGCAATGTCCAATCAGTCATACTTGATTTTACTCTTTAACTCCAGTCAGTAGCTAACCAATAGCTAACATTTTGTAAATCTTCTTGTGGCAGGGATTATAAACTTATACACAGCTCCTGTACAGTGCTATGAGGTTCTGGCACTAGTGACATTTTTTCCTCTATTCCTCCAGGCAGAAATGCTCAAGGTTTTTAAGCCTATTTAGTTGCTCTTTATGAACTGATTTCTTGAGTTTGACACAATTTTTTCGATTGGATTGAGGTCTGCAGATAGTGATGGCCAGTCAAAAACATTCATTTTGTGCTTTTACCATTCTGTTTTTGTGATTTTCCATCTTGAAATGCCCATTTCTAGCCATACGTGGGCTTCTTGAGAGAAGGAACCAAAGGTCTGGCAAGAATAACCCGGCACATGTTGGAGTTCATGATTCCCAAAACGTAACAGACCCCCTGCCACCCTGTATGTGGCAATGTGGTTTGATCTCAGAAGAGGCTTCTTCTTTGCATGCCCAGCCATGAATGTCATAATCATGCCAGCGACACTGGACGGCAGTCTTCATGCTTTGTCAAGATGAACTCCATCTGTTACCTCTGGGTTTAAATTAGCCTCCGGAACCACTTGTCTCACAGCCCAAGATGCCAAGGCACACTTGTATCCTTTTACCAGCAGCCTTAGATTTCTTCATCTAAGAAGGTATACTACGTTGTAAAGTGGTAGATTCAACTTTTCTTGTGGATTCTTTTGTGATCATTCTCCATCTTGCGGAGATCAATGAACATTTGCCTGCAAAGTGGTCTCTGACCTGAGCCGTGATGAAGGATGCTACTGCTGTATTGTCTTCTGCGTGTTACCTCTTTTTACACCCCAAGGAAACGAGAAACCTTACGAAGCCTCAATACAGTTCCGCAGTCTTCCACTCCACTCCCAAAGAGCAGAATATCACTCTGGATTTGGTTTTGTTGGATTTTAATGTTAAATAGTTGGAGATTAAACGTGACCACTGTATTTTCTGGAATTAAACTAATTATGATCAATACGAGTTGGTTCTGTGCAACACAATCACAAATACAGTGTAACGTTTTTTGAAATTGCTTTAAAGACGTTAGTATCTAATTTATCATTCATTCCATAATAGGATGATTTGTGTTCCCATTTATTATACTGCATATACACGAGTACAATAAACTAAAGGTGTGAACAAACCTGCAAAGCACATGAGGGAAAACATACCGATAGAACATTCTTCTTTCATATTTAGCTACCAACAAGGGAACACTGATTACCATTACACAAAACTGAAAACTTCAGTATGAGCCAGCATATACTGTACCTGATTTGATTGCCCATATGTTTTTTAGCTATTGTATAACGCTTCTTTATAAACCTTGTGTATGGCCACTGGTTATTTCTCAGAAGCCATTCACTCACTTCTTTAGTGAATTAAACACAGCCTCTGAAAGTCAAGGCATCAGGTTTAGGCACTGTCTACAAGCCTGCTGTCTAAATATACCTCTTCTTCCATTTTGCACTGCAAAGCTATGTTGTGGCACAACTGGTTCTCTCTAAATTCCTGTTCAACACCGTAGTTCGTTCTTTGTCTTGTACTGTTTATAAAACTTCATGAGTGATCTCATATTTAGCACCACCACAGAGCTCTACTTCAAATCAGTTAATTTCTATAAAATGCATATGATTCTGAAGGACCTCAATACAACTACACTCAGACTTCACACAGCTGAGTCATAACCCCCCGAACACAAGCAGATCTAAAACACTTAACTGTAACATGGAAAGGCACAGTTTTCAAGCAGGGTTATATAAATCTTAACACAGCCTGCAGCCCAACCCTTGCTACAGAGGAAAACCTTTGTCTATAAAAAGTGCTTCACTGAGCTGTTGCAAAGTATAATCTCTCGTTCAATAAATAATTGTATTGTTTTACAAGATGCGTGCTTGTTAGAGAAGCTATAAATGTACATAAGATTGTCTGAAAACTCTTGCCTCCAGTGTTATACACCTCTGACCTTTCCGAGCAAGCTGCTTGTAATGTAACGCACAGACCCAGTGATGTGAACATGTTCAACAGGACCCGGGAACCACAGCTGTTCCTCCACAACAACATCACATGAGGCTGATTCCTTCATTTTAGCTTTTCAGCCTGGTCCATCATAATAACAACAGGACATTGTTAGTACCCAAAGCCTTGTGCTGTATCTTAAAGCAACCTGCACAAATGAAGCTGACCCTATCATCTATGCCATTCCAATCTAAGCTACAATACAAAGGCACTGTAAAATCACATACAGTTTTTGTCTCCTGTTTCATATCTCAAGACTGTATTAGACATGTCGGATAAGATAGGAATAAGTTAAAATGGCAGACAAAAAGCAGGCTTATCGTGTAAAATCATGAGGAAACCTCAAAAAACATTATTTTCTCTTCGGCTAAGTTCAACAAAGAAAGATCCAGAGTCAATTCCCTGAAGAAACCTGCTTTGCTTTAGAATTACAGAGTCCAAGGGGTTCAAGGGGTACAAAGTGAGAATAGTCTGGCCAAGAAGCAGCTGCTGCCTAAGGACAGTCATTTAATGTGCTCAGTCTCCAAAATCAAAGGGTCAGCAAGGAAGCTGAGAAGGATTTAAATATTAACAGTCAGCTGCCCTTTCACGTGAAAAAAAAATTAGGTGAATGGTGAATATTGCTAGCAGCTTTCCTTAATGCTGAATGAGCGCAGTGTACCATGAAACTGAACATATAAGGGCTTTGTAGAGAACAGCCCACACAGTGTTTAGAGGGAACCACTTCCTCGTAGCTCAGTCCTGCTGTGGTGGCTGAAGTCATGCTCCAGGAGGAGCGGGGGAGAGTTTTATCAGCTTTTCAGCAAGACTGGATCACAGAGCGATTGCCAGTGTTACACAATGCTAAGAGCAGGCTCAGCCTGGAGCAAAGCAGTAACAAACTGAACGCACATAAAGGGAAAATGAAATACAGAAAAGTTTAAATAATTAAAAAGCGCCTTGATACGACTTCCGTCAATTCAAATCAGTTGAAGTTTTTCCTCAAAAGCTTGCAGGAAAAAAACCCCAACATGGAGATGAACTAGGGAAACGCAAGTATGAATTAGCTCTCAGTTTCTTGAAACTGGAAAGCCAGACCGAACATGGAGATGTTTGCTATAAACCTTGAACTGCCTTTCATGAGCTGTGCCTACACTAATGCACTACTGTGTGTATTCTCAAAACCTGAATTCAGCACACTTAATTAATATTTTGCAGTGCTAAAATTCTGTTTTTGTAAAAACTGGAAAATGCTGAAAGCATAGGAGAAAGGACAGAGCTCATGATTTAACTCCACCAAGTGTTGATATCACTATATTGATGCTTTATAAATCACTAGCCTTCAACAACATACAGTTGCTTAATTGTTTCAAATCACTGATAAAAACACAGTAAAATATTTTCAAACATTTGGTTGGCACAACTTAAGAGACAGTGTCCATTAACAAACATTTCAAAGATACCTAAAATTAATGAATGGGAAATGAATAGTTTGAACTTCATGACATTATGTGGACTAAGTTAAATTTAATATATAGAAATTCCTTAAAGTCTAAAATGTTTCCTACGATGGATAGCAAAACCAACAGTTAGGTAAGCTCTCAAAAATGGTCAACTCTAAATCTAAAAAAAACAAAAGAAAGTCTTCTTTTTAATACCTCCTGGTGTTAAAGCTTTCTGAATCAGTGTCTGGTAGTGTTAAGCCATAAGATGTATTTAAATACAGGGGCTGTTAAACTGTAATAACACTAGCTACATCAAAGTATTCTAAAATAATGCACAGACTCAAAAAGATAGCTTTAATGCTAATTGCTATCAAGTAATTAAACTATCAAGTAATTAAAATAAATTACAGTTGACTTTCTTCTTTTTGGAAAAATAAAGAACTTGAGCTGATGCATGGTCCATAACAGTGAAAAGAACAAGAATGTACATTTTGTGGGATTTAAAAGCTGTATCGGTATTTTGACTCGTAAAAGTGAAGGACTCGGCAGCCACTCAACAAAAAACGTAATTCATGTGCCGTGTACCAGCAAAGGCTAGTACACTGCGTTTAAACAAAAAATTCTCAACTTTTCTTTCGTTGATCAGAATGGTAATCAATCTGAAAGCCAGCACTGCTCGCCTTCATTCTTATTCAGTCCTCCCACACAGAGCATCTGACAAAAAGAACATAATTCTTCTACTATTTCAACCAATGAATGTGACACTTGACTCTCCATCCAGCCACATTCTGCGGACAGTCTGTAAACACTCTCCATGAGGCTTACTCCTCAACAGCACATTTCCATAAAAACCCCAAAAGTAAAATGCCAACATAGATTTATTTTTGAAGTCAATAAAAAGAATCAGTGTTCTTAATAAAAGACAACAATGGCAGTCAGTATTCAGCTGAATTCAAGCATCGCCTCAAACCACAGCAATGCCTTTTCTATATCCAGTAGAGACAACGAGGTTCCAGTGTCGACACAATGTAGAGTCAAGAAAGTTGATTGTGTTTTAAGAACTGCCATATGGCCCCATACTAGGGCAAAACAAATGTGTTTCCAGTTACACGACTGCAGTTTTTTTCAATTGTGGAAACTGCTGAAACATTTTCAACGGTGAAGTGTCCCTTAAACCTTACCCGTCCACCCATTTCCCAAACAATTTATCCAACACGGGGTTGTGGGGGAGCCGGAGCCTATCCCGGCAAACGATGAGCGCAGGGCAGGGCACTGGACGGGATGCCAGTCCGTCTCACTGCACACAGACACAGACACAGACACAGACACAGACACAGACACAGACACAGACACAGACACAGACACAGACACAGACACAGACACAGACACACACTTGCTCCAGGGCTAGTTATCCCAGAAGCTAATTAACCTGCCAGTATCTCTTGGAGAAGAAGGCGGAGGAATACAAAGGGGGAACATACAGACTCCACACAGACAGCACCCCAGCACTCAAACCCAGGGCCCCAGCGCTGCAAGGCAGCAATGTGAACCACTGCAGACTGTGTCCCTTAACTTTCTGTATCAAAATAATTTATAAAGACTTTAAATATCTTAATTTATGGAGAATTTCATTTTGTTATAGAGAAAATGTATTTCTGTCAAGGAAGCAACTTTCCAGACCCATCTGTGAATCCATACTGGATTTGGATTAACAGAGTGATGTCTGTTTAAACTCCCGTTGTACACACCCACTGGGATGGCATTTTCAAACGGGACAGCTATAAAAATAGTTCAGTGGAAAAAGAAGCAAAATGCATCAAGCTATTTTTATTTTTATTTTCCGAAATGCCCATGCAAACAGAAAAAGGAATTAATGTGAAACATGCAAGATGAAAAAAATAAAAAGCTCTTAAATGCCCTTGATGACTATGCGATTCATAATCTCAAGTTAAAAACAAGCCCCAGAACCTTAACTGACTTTAATACTGTATTTACTGTATCCTCAGCTCTTAAGGACATTGGTCTTTAGAATGTGCTATGAGAAAAAAGCATTTATAAGTTCTGGATGTGCTGGAGCTGTAATGAAATCTTTGAAATGAAATTAAAGACACTTGATGTTGAAGAAGTGAACGTTTCTCTCCTCTTTAATTTTTTTCTATAGCTCGAGGCAGTGTTTCCCAACTCTTTACCACGGGTTCCTTAAATGATCCCGGTTTTTGATCCAAACCAAAACATAATAATTTATCTTAATATCTTCATCTTACATTGTAATTAAAATCCTCACATCCTGAGGATTAACTCCTAAACCGACTGTGAGAATTATTCACTGTGCACAATCAAAATACCTTTTCCTTTTTTATAGTTAGGAGAAATGGAAAAAGAACCTGGGATGTTAGCTAGGACCAGGAAAAGGATCCCACCCCAGGGAAAAGTGGACATACATATAATATGGGACATTCACACCTAAAGGCTTTGGATACCTTATCATTTAAAAATAATCAGGTGTTTAACAACATGTCTCCTCTTGGTGAACCAGAAAAAGGGTTGGGTATTTTTTAATTGAAATGAGCACTATATTTCTTCTAAAATGTTATGCTAAGATACAATGATGCACTGCGATTACTACAGACAGTTGAACAAGCTAAAGCTGAACCTCCAGCCAAAATGACCTCACCTTCAAAACACTTTGAATAACGAAAAAGGTTCCATAAATCTCCTTTTAAGAGCCAAGCTATACAGTACAACATTTTCAATCTTTAAGGAAATAAATCATGCAAAGTTAATGTTTTCTCTACTTAAGAGTCTGAGAACAGAAGTATTTACCCATCTTTCTATATACATTTAATATAGGCTAGCTGATTTGCAACATAACCCTTATACACTTGGAAGTAGTTCTGGAAGCCAAGACCTCAAATGAAAGTAGTTCAAGAACTGCGTTTGAACAGCCATGTCCTAAATAATAAGAGGTTGGTTTTCAGTGGAAACGCATCATGCCATGATCAAAGGAGCTGATGTTCATCAGTTTGGAGAGGGTGACAAAACTATTTCTAAACACCTGAGGCTCTATCGATCCATTGTCATACAGACAGACTACAAATGGAAAATAAATATCCAACACCACTGTGAATCTAACCAGGACCAGTTACCCTACTAAGTAAGCAACCCAGAAAATAATCCAGGAAAAACTGAGAGTAATATTTAAATATCTGCAGGTGCCTTTTACTGTAGCTAATATCAGTGCCCATGACTCACACATCAGGAAAAGATAGAGTGGAAATGGTTTACATGGAAGGATAGGCACAAAGAAACCACTGCTCTCTAAAAAGAACACTGCCTCCCGTCTCAAGCTTGTCATAGACCACCTGGACAATCAACAGGACTACGAGTGGAATATTCTCTGGACAGAAGAGTCAAACAATTTTGTGTGCTGAAAATCAAACGCTGCCTTCCAATAGAAGAACCTCTTCTTGACTATCAGGTATGGTGTGGGAAGATCACGGTTTGGGGCTGCTTTGCTGTGTCAGGGACAGGATGGCTTGACATCATTGGCATAACTATGAATTTGGCATTGTACCAGTAAATTCTGGAGGAAAATGTCAGTCCACGCCTTAGTGAAGCAGAGTTGAAAGTGGGTCATAGAGCAAGACAATGCTCCTAAACAACCAGGAATACAACAGAACAGCTGAAGGAGAAATAAATCCACACTTTGGACTAGCCAGGGCAAAAGTCCAGGCTCCTTCAAAATGTTGCCACAAGACATTCAGCAAACTGTTCATGTAAGTAAAAGACACCAACTTGAAGCAGTGCTGTAAGGAAAAAAAAGAGGCTAAAATTCCTAAAAGTCAAAATTACAGACAAACAGTTACAAGAAATGTCTAGTTGATTGTTCCCCAAGGTTCATGAAATCTAATTACGTTTTAGGTATAAAATATAGAAGTACTGTTAATCTAGGAGGTTCACAACATTTTTCTCAGAAAGCTAAACACTACCAACATTTATTTTTTCCGTCAGTCATTATGTTCATAAATGTGGGCAAATTCAAAACTTTCCAAACCCCTAAACCTTATGTGGACTTTACAGTCATAGTCAGGATGAGTAGTCAAGTACATAGTCAAGATGATCAAAAGAAGGTCTAAGGGCTAAAAAAAGGACAACTGCAAAAGATTGCCCTACTTTTATATCCAAATATTCTTTCATTGGTCTAACATCAAAGATGAGCTGCGAGTTCCATCTTCCATGACAAGACATAATGGAAGTCTAAAAGGTCACAGATGACCTCTCAGCATGCTGGTGAGTTATCTAAAGAAATGAAAAGATGTTTTCGTGTTCTTGCAAATTACGAGGAGCTCAAAAGTTTGTCCTTATAAAAATGACACAGGAAGATTACAGCAGCTTTGCCATGACAGTTAAATACATGCAATTAAACTGTTAACTGAACAATTTTTTTGGCATTCAAGGTATTCAAATAAAAGAAAACTCATTATTCTGTGCTATATAATTCCTTTAATAATCCCATTGCCCTGGGGAAAATGAACAACGCAGTTGTGAGCATTAACAGTAGATTGCAGCTACTCTGGACTACATTTTAACATTCAGACACGTTACACTCCTTTAATATGATGTCAAAATCGGAATTGTTCACAATTATAAAACCTTTTCATAACTTTCAAAGGGTGTGAAATTATTTGCCCACCTGTCATTCCACGCTAATGTACTATGTAGTTGATGTGGGGAGGTCAAAGGTTCATACACAGAAAAAAAAAAGAGTTCCAAATCCAGAAATCATTTTTCCTGCATGCTTTTCAATTTCATCCTCTTTTCAATCCACAAAAATACACGCCTTATTAATACAAGGAAGTTAAGATTTAAGGAGGCTTCATAAGAAAGGATGGCACTCCTTTCTTTTTGCACATCTTACCGCTGCCGAGACAGAGGAACTTCTCCCTAATTCATGGCTGTTCGTGCTCTGCGTCGCATGGGGCGCGTGCAAACAGTCACAGCAGCTGTCTGCCTTCCACGCTCCGACAATGAGAACCATACCGGCTGGGCGGTCTGACTGTACAGCTCATCCCGAAGTTCCACCACGCAGCTCGGCGCTGAAGTGCTCTCGGTTCTGGGGATGACTCATCCCCCCCCCCCTGCAGTCACAAGCAAGCGCCAGGAGGATACCGGCTTTAGGGGTGGCTCCGAGCACATGTTTAGCAAGCCCTTTGCAAACCCGCATGACATTACCTCAGGCAGAAAGCTTGCCTAGGAAGGATGTAGGCAGTGACTTGGCAAGGCACAGGAGAGGCCAGATAAAACAAGGGACAACAGGGGGCCGTGGACCTTGAAGGACAGCGCAGTGTAGTATAAATACCCCTGGACACCAAGATCAATGCAGATCTCCCCCCTGTTAGCACAGAAAAGAGTCCATGATGACTGGCAGAGACATATTAAACCAAAAACGGATGAGAACCAGAGCTGACTATACTCTAAATTAAAGGAATCGCTCACCATAATACACATTTTAAATGGCACTATCTTAAAACACTGTGTTTAAAAAAAAGAATTAGGAAAAAGGAAAGTTCATGTCCCGTGCAGAAGGGAGAGTACTGTAAATGTCTATAAAATTAATCAGAAAATGCTACATTCACGTCAGCTTTCCAATTTTAGATTTAGGAACAATAGTCTGTTACTTAAAGTAAAGCTGTATGATAAAATAAGTCTTGTAAAATATTTTAAAATTCATGAACCTAATTGGGAATATAAAACTTAAAATAAATCTGATGAAATTAAGTTTTCATTTTCTAAACATGTTAATAGTTTTATTCATAGTGATGTGCTCATGAAAAGTGGAGCTGTTGAGTGAAACAAAGCCCCAGGTAGTATAGGTGTCCAAATCTGAAACATTTTTTCCGCCCTTTCTCCACCTAATTAAATCCCCAATGCACAATACTCCCGTGATTGCCAACTGTGTCACTTGATCGAACCCCCTTCACAAAAACCTGCTGCAGGAAAACTCCACATGTGTTTAAAATTTTAAATCCTTTACACAGAACTGACGTCTTTCCTTTATCATTAACTAAATTAATAACAGTATCTGTCTGATGCTTTTGTCCAAATAAAATGTTCTCCAAGTGCAGTACTTTGGGCAAAGGTACAACAGTAGGGCCCTACACAGGATTTAAACTAGTCCAGTACAAGACCACTGCAGCTTTACAAGGAGAAAAGTAGACCGGTCGAACAGTCAAAGCCTTATTCAGGAAAGACCATTAATATACGGCTGGCATTGCTTTTGTATGCCTGACTGCTTCTTGGCTGCGTTTCGTCTCTCACCCTGTCTCATGCTGATCGGAAGGTCAAACTGTTTTTCAGCCCATTTGTGCAGACTGAGCACTGCTCTCCACTGCAGAGTCAGACTCAGGTCTCAGGATAATCGGCTGGTCAGCAGCAAGTTTATCACGTGCCGGGGTTTGGGAACCCTGGCAAATCATTTTAACACTGGAGGACTGAAAGCAGCACTTTAAAGCAGGGGTTAAAAGAAAATACAGGGACAACTCTCCTTAGTGTGACCAACACAACAAAGTTTAACAGAGACTTTCCTGTTAGTGATGAAACTATACATGGATCATTTCTTGTTCATTTATCAATAAAACTCCTCATTCAAGGGCAAGAAAGTTAAAACGTATTTAAAAAAAAGCGTTATGCCCTGTTTAAAAGTAGTCTTCTATAGCTTATCAGGATTACGAATAAAGGAAATCGCACAAATATGCTTCACAAAAGCTTTTATCTCAACACGAAATTGCGACTAAATTACAATAATTGTACCAATTAAACTAATCCTGAATGAACAGTATGTCATCTTAATGTTTCAGTGCTTTGAAGAGTCTTTCTAATTAGCTAAAATTGCTCTTCGGTATTAATTTCAAATGTCATTAGTTAAAAGTTTTAACAGTTTGAGGATCCTTTTCAAAACCCACGTTTGAGCAATTCACTGAGAGCTAATTGTTCTCTCAAGAATGAAAGAAGAAGTGGAGAGCCTAACAGAAGCCATTGTCAGATGAATCCTTCAATATTCATTCTTCTAACTGCAATGAGTGCAACAGAAATATAGGTGATCGTCACAGTTCTAGCAGTTTCAAATTAAGGAAGTCCAAGATCCATCTTTTTGGCCTACTGCTACAAAAGGATCATATTTTAATCATTTAAAACATGCAGCAAAACCTTGGAATCCTAAATGTTTTTTATTGCATTCAAACTATTCAGATAAAAGTAAAAATCAATTATTCTGTGGTATATTATTCCATTCATAATTCCATTGCATAGGTTAAAATGAACAACAAGCTTGTGAGGATCCGCAGTAGAATGCAGCTTCTCAAAAAAGACTAAAATATCCTGACAAGTCAATCGCAGCCTCTCAGCTCCTACGTTTTGAGCTATAATATCTGTTCATTTCATGTTTTAATTAGTTAGACTTCCCCTTGCTCGATATCTTTAACAGTTCAAATTAATGTAATGCCCCTAGTGCTCTGCTAAGAAACAACATTTAAAGTGGTTTGATCTGGAGGAGTGATTTTCTTTTTAAACAAAGGCAAAATAGGGACAACACTTATCTCTAAACAGCTCATTAAACGAGCCATGTAAGGAAACATCTACTAGAATAGGGAAAACACATATACAGTATGTTTAACAGAACACTATTTGAATAACTAAATCTATTTTGCATTTTAACTTAATGTATTTTTAAGCAAATTTTTGGTTGTAAATTTATTTTTTTATGTTTCTCAAGCTGCTCACTACAAAGCAAGATCGTTTTGCATAGTTTCAAATCACTATATCATTACATAGCACAGTTTACATCTCAATACATCTTGAAGGACTGTGGGTCCTTTAGTTGTACAGACTGTGTTACCATAGGCTTGCATACAGATTTGAATGATTTTATTATTCATTTAACCAATGGTAGTATGCATTTACTAATTACTAAGAAATCATTTTGTCTTCCTATTTTAATTTTTTTTTTTAACTGAACAGAAACATCCTTGCGATTATTATTCTTTCTGCATAAAACAGTTTATATCTCAGTTCTATAGGGGAAATCAAGTTTTCGTCTCACTGCAAACACTGCCTATTTACAAAAATAGCCCCCACTGTGCGCTTTTAGAGTGAGCAGACACTCATTAGAAGTATTAAGAATTTTTACATACATTTTTGAAACACCAACACAAAACGCTATTAATCAAGAGTAAAGGCACATTTGTCGTGACCTGGGCAGTCTTTGCAAGTTTACTCTCATGTAGAGATCAGCATTTCACTTTAGCACAGCCATCGGTGTTTCACATTAGCATAGCGTTCAGTGTTTTACTTTAGCGTAGCGTTCAGCTTTTCATTACAGCTCAGATATCGGTTTGTTACAGCGACGTGTTCTCTCATAGCTACTAAGACACACTCACTCGAAAATATGTGCCTGCATCTTCCTCAGATCAGAGAGTGACAAACCCCTTCTCAAATATTACAACATTAAAGCCCTGCTAATAAGCACTTGTTAGGACAAGGGGGAGATCAAACACACTTAAGTGTGAAGCACAAGCTCCAGATAATTAATCATAGACCTTCCACATTGGAACAGACACGGAAAACTGTTTTGTTTTCCCTGTTATTTGCAGTTCTGGAAATTCAGAATATGTTGTAGTTCACACTCTTTCCACTACCAGCCCTATTCCTTCCATAGAAGCGACGGCTTTAAAAATGTTGTTTAACAGTTAATCACCACAAAGCCTGATGTTATTAACAGATTATACACATACTGCAGAAGATTAAGTGACTGGGATGGCCTGAATTTTATATAATCTGTGTAACTCTTTGTAATGCTGAGGAAAAGGCGTCAACTTAATCTGACATAGTAGCCAATATGTTGTTACTTAACTGGATTTTAAAACAATATTACTCCAAGAAATGTGTGATTTGTGAAATATATATATACATATACAAGAAATTCAAGTACTGTACTTTGTACAAAGGTACTACTGCAGTGCCCTACTATACAGTTAATATAGAACCTTGTGTTTTGAGAGGCTTACCAATCAAACTCAACTCTTGCTCTCATAAAACTAAGAACCTAAAGCTGAAACAGAACATAAATAAAACTGGAATGATTTCCCCCACCCCCGCACAAACATACAATGTGATTTATCACGCTCTTGTTACTAAATCATCACTGCTAAAACATTTTTCCCCTCGTGACGGGAATCAGATTTGATAACTGCGAAAAACTGAACAACTATACGTGTTCTCCCTGAAATAAAAAAAATAACTTTCTACTACATAAAACACCCTAAGGTAACAGAGATCATCCAAAAGACAATGCAATGTGTAAACCTCTAAAATTATTATCCCAAAACTGAGGATGTTTCTCTTCCAATTGAGAGGTGGTTACAGTATTTTCACACGTGTACAGTACAAGTACACAATTCTCCTCTTCTGAGGGCGTTAGAAAACAGAATGCATTGAACCAATTACTTTCAGAATCTGTACTCAGAAGCAAAATATCCCAGGTCAATAAGATATATTTGAAAAGCACTGAGTGCGTTCTTAGAGAAGGTTAAAGATCAGCAAGCTGGGTAAAACCTGAAACGATGCACTGAGTCATTCTGCTAAAATGGCTTGGTTCAGCATGCATTTTCTGAACACTGCAAAAAGTTTCCAAGCTGTGACTAATGACTCTGGTTTAATTGCTATGCAGGTAAGAACACTCACTTGTGGTTTTAATGGTTTTTTTTATTTGTATCTCTTGTCGAAAAAAAAGCACATACTAAAAAGTCTATTTTATGTTTTATGTTCTATTTTAAATAACATACCATACAACAGTATGAGCAGAAGCATGACTGTTAACGTACTCAACTGAAATTCCTATATCATAGGCTGCACTGCCCTCTGCTGGTACCAAGATTCATTTACAATTTTTACTTAAAATAATTCAAATAATTCTTGCCGCCATGACGTCTGGGAATATAATACTGTCATGCTGCATGCAATATTTGAATGATTAAATGCAATAAGGTCAATCATACTGTCAGCAATCTTCCTATGGTAAATTAAAGACTAATCTAAGAAGACTGAGCTATTTAGCTCACAGCACTCTAATGGCCAGTGTGTCTTGATAAATGAGTGCTACTCTGCCACCTGCTGGACAATATCCTGCATTCAAGTGAGCTGTTGCCTAACAGGTAAAAAAGCAGGAAAAACATCTCATTACATCCAGCACAGACACAGATCTTTTTTGTCTTTCTGGGTAATAAGATTGTATAATAAACTGAATATGGTGAGAAAATGAAATCATTATTTATGCTGGCTAAGGGTCAACAATATTCTAATAAAACCACAGGGTTAGTCTCAACACTCTCAGTGAAGGCAGAGCCAAGAGAATATAGAATCTGATTATATGTTAGTTTGTTCAGCTTCCCATTTTCCCCAACTAACAGGCACCGAGAACCACTCACAGCTAGCAGACATTAAAAATGAAGATCGAGAAGAAAGTAGGGAAAAAAAAAACAACAAAAGACCAAAACAATTGTACATTGCACATTTGTACATTGTACAAGGTTCACTTCACACTGTATGCTGTATAAGTGGGGGTTTGGACCTGCCTTTCATAGATTGTCTTCAGTGTGGCTTGGTCTGGGATGCCCTCAGTCTCTTCCAGGAACAGGATGAGCCAAGATGTTCTGTATGGCCACTGCTCTGTCAGGTTTATCCACGAAGCCAGTCTGTCCCAATTAAAGGTGATTTGATTGGCTCGCAACAGTCTTCCTGCAAAACAAGATTTGTTTGTCACACCTGGTCCTCAGCAATCCTGCTGGGCTGTCAAGCTGTTGTTTTAATACTGTTTACTCATATGAACTTCTGATCCATGACGAAAGTATTAATGAAGATGCTCTATTACCCTATGTTGAGGAGTTGGGACATACTTATGTTTTTGCAGTTACCTGTAACTGAAACAATATTCAGCAGCCTCCTCATGGTCTGTGGGCTGATATCACTGAACCAGTCTTCAGTAACGAGCAGTTTAGTCAGATCAAAAGACATCTGGCGAGTTATTGTTCTCTGCATCTGTCTCCGCCGGTAAGTGTCCTACAGGAGGTAAAGACATACAGTACCATGTAGTTGTGACATCGGTTAACTGAACCATTCCTTATTTCTGGACATTCACTGACCTTTCCCGTCAGATGTTTAACTCGCGTGCCTGAGTGAAAAAAAAAAAATTGAGGCTCCTGAGAGTGCCATTTCCCTTTTAAATTTGATAGATATTGCTTGTAAGGTAGTGTAAAATTATGTTTATAAAAATCGCACTTTAAAATCAAACACGGGTCATACGCAATTCTAGCAAGAAGAGAGAAATGATTTAATCCACAGCCGTGTAGCGCACTGATCATTTCTGTCAAGGGGTTAACCCATTAATGACTTAACAAATAAGTCTGCCAGTGGTTTCAAACAAAGGGACCGCCGTCTACAAGGTCTCAGAAAGAAACAGAACACAGACTTCTGCTTCTGTAAAGGTAACACTTTCAACAGTGAGGAGAGAAAAACTGAAAGGGCAGTTTCCTTTGCCCGATAAAACCTTTTCAGTTGGTCTGGGATGGGAACTACATAGCATCTCATTCATCTCTTTAAGGAATCCAGGGTATCATACTGAAAATGTTTATTTGAATGTGGCTTAAGAAAAGTTTTTTTTAGAATCAATCTTAATTGAACTGAAATTGCATTTCAGTAACTACAATCAATGCACATGATGTACAGTAACCTTGTTATCTGTTGCATAACTACCGCCAGAACTCAGAGTGACAAGAGAAAGGTCTTGTTCAGTGGTTGAGGTTATTTCCCACATATCTTTAGGATAAATAATGCTTCAGTCATTTTTAAACAATTAAGTACTGGCTGATCTCAACATCAGCTCCAACAGTGAATACAGCAGTACAAAAATGTACTTAATGTAGTTCCAGCTGCCAGAACCCATTGGAATTGCATTACAAAGTTCCTGTTAAAGGGCCCATTATCCGTAAATCTCGCAATTTTATGCCAAAATCCATTTATGCATACTCTGTACTGGATTCGGAACACTGTACTGTGAGAGCATTGTCTGAACAATTACCCACTCAAGACACTGGATTCCATTCAGTTCTGCAAAAACAGAACTGCCCTGCCGTTTCTTCAAAGTTTAGAAATCTGAGTGATGAGGGTGCAATCCAGGGAGCGCTCAGTATACAAAGCGTTCTGCACAGACGAATTTTTACAAATTCATACAAATGCAATGAAGTACAATTAGCCAAAATCTCTACTGGTCATTCTCGAGGTCAAAGGAGCTTGACAACATTAAGGCATGTCCATCGTGTTTTTCATCGTTTCCTTCTTAGTCTACTTACTCTGAGCTGCAAAGATCAAATTTAGAGGTAAAATTGGTTATTGGATATTGCGTACCAAATATTAGGTGCAAATATTATATAACATGCTGCTAATGAAACTCAAGGAGCATAAGAAGCAAAGCTGTGCATGGAGGAGACCCATTCATGCTACTGTCATTTTATAAGCTCATACTATTACATCTAAACAGAATGCCAAGCAATGACAAGGGAGTTTTTTAATAAACATTTATCTCTATACATGTTTAGATGCAAAAGAAAAGTCAACCAAGCTTCTTGGCTCAATGCAGCTAAGTACACAAAGTAAATCTCTCAAATCAACTGAAAACTTAATTTTTCCCCAATGGAAATACTACATCATCCAACAAGCATCTGGTGGGTCATGAGGGTTGGTTTTTTTCATGCTCTTTTTTTTCTCCATTCTTGAAAGTACAGATATGCTTTGGATAGATTTACAATACTACAGTTAAGACACAGAATGAAACAATATAATTACAGTATGCTAATCAGAAAAATATGGTGCTCAGAAAATGCTGTAAACAAGTATGCTTCTTGAAAAACAGCAAATTAAGCAAAAGAAAACAAAGAAAGGCATCCAAAAATTGCAAAAGAAACTGGGTACATGTCAACAAACACAAACAGAATTTGTGGGAGAAAGGCAGAATTAGTTCATCTCCTGCAATGCACTCTTGCGTTCCAGAATTCTGTCACAAAAGCCTTGCAGCTAGACCCTGTTATTAAGCTTAGAATTGTATCTGCTCTGCTGCAGAAGGAATGATAAACAGCCATTAAGTCAAGGAGATGCACATTATCACCCTCTCCCCTGGCACATTTTGGTCTCACTACCCATGTATGTGCTACTTATATACCAGCCTAAAGCTATCTCCAGTTATCAACCTGTTTCTAATTTTCCATTTCTATACACGTTTTCTTGGAAAGAATATCGTCAGCTGCATCGTCAAACATATTGCCAAACACAAGAATGCCTTTAGCCTGCACCACGGCAGTAACAGTGCAAGAGGAAACTGGCACTGATCTGCTCCTTAGTGTTGACAATGGCACTGCCTCAGACCTAGTCCTTTTGGATGCAACAGCAGTCTTTCATGCCACACTTTAATTGTCCTAGATCACCTGGACTATCTCAGCAGAAGGTCGGCGACGTGTGCCAGAATTCATGTGTCCAGAAACCCTACTTTTTCTGGACACCTGCAATCGCTTTTTTTTTTGTAAGACAAAGGTCTAAAAGGAGCCAAGTCTTTTTGTGGTATGCAGAAGTTTTTTGTGATATGCTTTTTTTTTTAACGCCCGATAGATTTATCCTGACAAAAGTTCAGCTTCACTGAAATCTAACTCAGGAACTCTAGGGCAGGTACTGTTTGAGAGGTCTGGAAGCACCTAGCTCAAGACTGTTCAATCAGGAATGCGAAATAAGTCTTTCATCGCATGCATTCCCTAAACCTTGACCTTTATTATGATCACACCATGCCATTTAGAGACAATGAAGTATTTTTATCAACTCAACACTTTTGTTTAACACCTTACATGGCACTGAGTTAGCCTTAGAGAGGAAACTAAAACACTGAAACACTATGTTTATATGCCACACAAAGTAGAAAAACAAGAACGAGTTTTCAAGATATGTTTGACAGTTCAATGCAGCCTACCCTTCGGTTCAATGCAGTTTTGCTGCCAAGCTTGGTGAGCTCCCCGAGACTATGCTGGGAAAGTTTCCTGTCAGCCTCTTCATGCCAACCTTAAGAGAACACAAAACGCAACAACAAAAAAAAGAACAGTTACACTTCTGTTTGCCTGTTAACAGAATGATTGGTGTCATAAATTACATGCATCTAGGCTCAGAATGAATACATTCTGATTATGTTTGGAGATTTGGGAATTATCTCACCAGAACCTGAAAAGATCTGCAAAATTATAAAGGGCATTAGAAATGACCAGCGGATTTTCTGCATCTTTGAGCCTGCAGTTACTCCTAGTAATACTTCTGAACAATGTGAAGTGATGTTACTTTACTTCCAGGCACGCTCGTGGTACTTTCTCACCATTATCATCTCAACATTATATCCAAACACCCAAACTATGCATCTGCTTACACATCTATCATCATATACAGAAGCTTTAGATTAAGTCACACACATCATCATCAAGCAATCTTTTTGGATTTTTTGCAACAGTACTGACGGTTAGAAGCAGCACTGGAAGGACTGTTTGCTGCAGTGGAGCTGCATGATGTATTGCACTGTTGCTTCATACAAAACGCAAAAAAGGAGCACTAACACAGTGTGGCAGACATTAATGGCTTCGATAGCATTGTTTTTTCACACCCCATGGACAAGTATTAGGATTTGGCAGGGGAGGGAGACTGACCCCACGCATTTAAATCATTCCTGCCTGGAGCACAATGTAAGAGCATTCTAATGTAATGAACCCCGAATCCTGCTAGAGGGCGCACCTTCCGAGTTTGCAACATCCCCGTTGGTTGGTGCAGCCGCGCAGAGTTTCCTGGCGTTGCTGAGCCCGCGGCTATTCAGGAAGACGGGCAGGTGGACGATGTTGCGCATGTAGTCATGGCCGTTGATATTCGAGTCGCGCAACACGCTGTTGAGGTTCTGGTTGATGGCCTTGATAATAATGTGAGGGTCGCTGGCAAAAATTGCGATAAACGGACCTTTCGAGAACAACACTCTTACCTGGGGGGAAAGGAAATATGGGAAATGTAATCGGTGTATAATAGTCACACGGTTCCCGTGCCCCTCACAAGCTTTTTAACATATACGATCTTAAAAATCAAAGTCTGACCAACAAAATATCACTCAAAATTATAGAAATATGTGCTGTACCTATATCATTATATTCTGTAAAAAGGTAAAGGTATAATTTTGACAAAAAAAATCACAAACCATCCTCTCTCTGTGTAAGAAATCTGTTACTATCCCCATCCCAAAAACTGCCAGGCCACGTGAGCTTAGTAACTACAGGCCAGTGGCTCTCCCTGTGAAAAGTCTGGAGAGAATATTGAAGCGACACACTGTAAAGGACACACGGGACCTGACTGAGCCCCTGTTTTGCTTACAGAGAAAGAAGGAGAGTAAAAGATGCAATAGCCACTCTGTCAAACATGGATTGTTGGCACCAACCATGGCCAAGCAAAGTCCATCCATCTGTCTTCTAACTGCCTTACCCAATACAGTGTCAAGGAGAAGCTGGAGCCTATCCAGGCAAGCAAGTTGGGGTACAGTACATGCTGGATGGACACCAGTCCATCACAGGGCACACACACTCACACCAGGGCCACTTTTCCTGGAAGCCAGTTAACCTACCAATATGCCTTTAGACTGTGAGAGGAAAGCAAAGCACCTGGAGGAAACCAAAATGGACACAGGGAGAACATACTAACCCCTTGCAGATAACAACCCAAGAACCGAACCCAGGGGTCCCGCACTGTGAGGCAGCAACGCTAACCACAAAAGTAAGTTGTGTGAATTTTATGTATTTTTCTTTTACTTTTAACACACTTTTACCATTCTTACTGGTACATTAACTCTAAAAATAAAAGTTAAATGAAACGGCAACCTTCTTAGATGGATGTGAGGGTTTTTAACAAACAGGTGTCAACGGGTCTAAGTGTGGAAATGATGAGCTGATGTATGCTGCCCTTCGGCTGGAACTCTGAGCTGTGTCTTGTCCCCTTTATAGTTTGAGCTATTCATCAATTTTAAGCGATGAAAGGATATATAAAAATGTAGCCATCCTTCAACCCACTGTAATAAGTGGTATGTCTATGGAAGTTGTTGATGATATGTTTTTGAGACTGGTAATAGATAAATGGGACAAATGAGATAAAATAAATAAATAACAAAAAAGGGCCAACAATGATTTGTTCTCTAATCAAGCTTAGCTGCTTTAAGGTGGACAGAAATATCTTAACACTTTTCTACAAATAATGTATTGGAAGTATCTTAACATTCTGTCTTGTCTGGAAGTTTGATAACACCAGGACTGCAAACTGTAATAGGTTTGGGAAAACTGAGGTAGTAAATTTTGGAGGTAAATCAAATTAACCTAAATGCTGTCTACAAACACAGGGTTCTGAAGAAGGCCAGCAGCATTATGGAATACATAGCACACATCCTTTGCAATTTGACTCATAAATCAATGTAAAGCCATTACTTTATTTCCTCAAATTCTGCTGTCTGGAACTATTAGTTAGTGGTGGTTGTTTTCATTGTATTTTTGTGTCAGGCTCTGCCACAAAACAAATTTCCCCTGGGCATAATGAAGCTTGAATTGAACATGGAAAGGTTTAAAAAAAGACATTTGATACATAAGAATTAACAACCCTGACTGCTGTGTGGCAACTGCAATTTTCATCATTAGGGCTTTTCAAAATCCAAATATATACCAGTGGCTCTATTTAATAAGGAACAAACTTAATAAGGTACAAACAGGGCTTTATAAACTGTCAATAGCTCTCTTTAACAGACTAGCTTTTATATTACATTAGCAATAAAGTAATAATTGTTTGCCTATCTTTTAAGTGTTAGTATCATTTGAATAGTTTTTGAATTAAAGTTATGCTGATATTGTAAAATGTTTAGTTTTGTCTTTAAAAATTAATCTCATAATTTTAAATAAAAATAATTTTAGACGCTTACTGAAAACAAAAACTCTTCTCATGACCTCCAATAAAGTCATTCAGGCAGAATATCTAATTAGTGTAAGGAAGGTTACAAATTCAAGGATATCATTTTCCAAAATAATTACATTTGGCTAAAGGAAATTCTATTACTCCCAATGGAGATGGAATTTTAACTCCTTCCAGTTTTACAGTCCCACCAAAATTCACTTAAGTAGGATACAAATATATATCAGGCATCAAAACAATCAAGAAACAGATCTAATGAGATCTTCTGATAGGCCTTCTGATCTGCCTTCACTCGGCAGCCACCCGAGAAGTCAAAATCATCATCTCTCTCCCCGATTGTACCAAGCACACTGATATGTTTATTTCCCAGTTAACTTTTTCTAGATCTTTATTTTCTACAATAATATGGCACTGCAGCAGTTGTTGACAAATAAGATCATTTTTGTACCAGGAAACAAAAAGGAAAAGAGCACACTGAAGCTTTTTGCTGAAAACACATTCATCCCACAATTTTTATAGAACTGTTCCTTAATTAAACTACCATTTGAAAGCAGCCAAACAGTTGGGTAGTAGTGACGATGGAGGAGGATTCTAAAGAAGGAGATGTACAGTACTTACAGTGTCGAGCATCTGTAGGACTTTATCCTGTTCACAGGCATCCAGCCCATCAATGATGACAACCAGTCTGGTCTGATTCTGAGTGAAGCCATCAATTGTCTTTGCCATTTTGGCCATCATCTCCACTTCACATTTTAAAACCTTTTTAAACAACAAAACAATACTGGGTGTCAAACTGCAAGTCTGCGGTAACTCAAAGAGCTAACCTGTGAAGATGGACCGTCAGTTAACAGATCACAGGATGTGGATTTCTAAAAACAACAATACAGGCATGCAAGAGGAACAACAGAAGTAAAATCAACTGCTTGTAATGCCTCCAGGGGCAGGGTCATCAAAGGGCGGTACTTTTCCCAGATAGTACTGCACTGCTTAAGACATCTTTGCCCATACCAAGATGGCTGTAGAGAGCTGTCAGCCATGAAATGGAGGCTGCCAGGATGCAGCAGAGCAGAAAATAGCTGTGTGTTCTTCCCCAGCCTATGTAAGCAGACTGCCGAACACGCGAGGGGAGAGTGGAGAGAGAAAGAATGGCTACTAGGAGGCACTAAACTCTGTATAAGACTGCAACCAGGAGACACCATGCGCTGTGTGAGTTACCACCACTTCAAGGTCCACAATAATTATTTGTTATTGTAAGCATCTTAGCTGCCGGACTTGGTAAGACTGAAGATACAATTAGCCAAGAGTTCAAAAAAGAGGTAGGCTTTAATTTAGTTATTTTGCTTTGATGGAAGTTGGTGTATTTCCCCATGGATGTAAATAAAGAATGTAAATACAGGTCGCATTAGGGTGCTGGCCAGGAACCTGCCTATTTCAAGAGTCCTTTTGTGGCCCACCCCTTGTTGCATCATGCTAAAGCTAAGCCTCCAAAAATCAAAACTTGATAGAAGCCTCTAGCATATTATTTATTGTATACATATTATGGGCTATAGGTATGCCAGTGGATGTTGGTGTATACTTTAAAGCTTCAATGACCTTCATAAAGCCTTCACTCTTGAGCTTGTGCATCTTGTTGGCAGCGCTATGCAGGCGCTTCCTCTGGGAGTTGAGCACAGAGTCCAGCACTTGCCACCATGTACGGCAGTTGAGGACAAGGGCCAGGCTGATGACGCAGGCCATGGAGATTAGTACGGCGTTCACTGTCATGTTCTTCACGTCCACTTTAAAAATGGCCAGCAGCGTGAACCCTGCGATCAGGCAGCCCAGGATGAACAGGAAGATGACAAATGAAGGCACACAACACGTCTTCTTCCACTTCTTTTTCCCTGAAAAGATAAAAAGATGCTTAATTTTCAATAATGTCTAATAGTGTCCAGCTGCCTAATACGTCTATATCTTCCTTAGACAAAAAGAAGGTAACAACCCTAGATTTTATTTGATTAATTTATTGGTTATATAATAAACCTGACAAAATATAATTAAGAAAAAAGCAAACCTTTCATTTTGTTAATTGACTAATTTATGTTAATTGTCATTTACTTGAAAAGCAGCGTACATAGTACACTGTGACTGAAAGGTTGCCGGTTCAAATCCCACGGCCGGCAGAGGAATCCTACTCCATTGGGCCCCTGAGCAAGGCCCTTAACCCTAACTGCTCCAGGGGCGCCGTACCTGACCCTGTGCTCTGACCCTGACCCTGTGCTCTGACCCCAAGCTTCTCTCCCTGTCTGTGTGTCTGTGTCTCATGGAGAAAAGCTGGGGTATGCGAAAAGACGAATTCCTAATGCAAGAAATTGTATAGGGCTAATAAAGAAACATTACATTATTATTACAATCAGAATGGAAAACAGCTGCTTTGTTTCTAAAATTTTACTTGCAGAGGAAATCACTTAATATTCATCTGACACTGCATTGTCATTAACATCAGAAGCTCACATTTGTTAATGCAAGAAACACATCAGCAAAGTTACTCTGGCACGTTCCACTTTTTTCTTGGTAAGAAAATATATAAAAGTGCAAAAATTAGAATACAGTTTCCAAAACGCACTATAAATCAGAGGCAGTCCCTCACAGAATCACACTTCTTATTCCTACCCTGTGTGTCTTCTGTTTTGAAGACCCTAAACAACCTGGTTGCCAGAAAGCCAAACTCCCTTTCGCAGGCATCAGAGAGGGTCGCTATCATCTCGGCCATGGATGTCTCCCCACCCACACTGGACAGCCTGCTGTAATCTGTAAACAAAAACCTACGACACAAAACAAGTTGAAGAGCGATTTAACACATACAATGAACTACAGATAAATTGCCTAAGCTTTGATAAATGAGGCTTAGGTCAGTGGCAAACTTAGCTGCTGTCTCCTTTTACCAAATCGATGGCAGTAAAATGGTAAAGTACCTCTGATGAGGTTTCACCTCATACGTCAGCTATCAATATTAACAAAACAAGGCCTACATGGCTCGGCGGAAATGTGTGGCATGTCTGAGACCTTCGTCAACAGTAGCACACTACTGCGGTGACAAAAAGCAACCTGTATAATTTTATATCACAGCAGTGGAGCTTAAAATGAGTTTATAGTGGAGTTTAAATGAGTTTATAGAATCTATAACAAAGGAGGGGAGAGGAAGGAAGAGGAGAGGAGAGGAAGCCATTCGATCCATCTCACCAGCTGGGTAGTTAGTAGCTAATTGATCCAAAGATGTACTCCAGCCATTTTCTGAAGAAGGCCAGCATACTGGCTTCAACAACAATGGCTGGGTGGCTTGTTCCCTACTCCCAGCTTTGTCTTTACAAGGAAGCCCGAGTTACAAGAAATTAAAAATGCTGAAGAAAAAGAGAAGAAAGTCCCGCTCTCTACGGAGGCAAAAGAAAGCGGCAGGCAAACCGCCTCCACCTCAGCGCAGGAGGGAGGCGGTGTGGAGTTTTACCTGACTGGCAGCGCTCGGGTCGTCTGCTCAGGCAGCTCCGGGGGGTTCACAAACATCAGCTTGAGGAGCAGCTCCAGGTACCCGATGTGTCTGGCTAACCTGGTGCTGAGAACCCAAGCCCAGTTCCAGCTCTCCCCCTCCCTGCGCCCCCCAAAGTATACCACCACTGCAAAAGAAACGCAGCAAAGACACGAAGGAGTAGGTCAGTTCTTGTGGGTACGGTAACCGAGTTGGAATCCACAAGAGTCATGAAATTCAGAAGACTTGAAAATCAACCACATCAAAAAACAAAATCACCAGGAGTCCTGGCATACACAGCTGTGTGTATTTCACTGCTAAAAAAATTCCCTACATTTAAACAAAGAGAGGTTTTGGGTTGCCATCTGGTTGCAAACAAACATGGATCAAGTCACAGCGTCTCTGTGCCTGTAAAACGTCGCCCTCTTGTGTCTTCATGGAGAATGACATCCTTCTACAGCAGTGCACAAAATGTTCTAGCCGTTTTCAAAAACCTTTCTGAGCTCATATTCCTCTCAATTTTAAAGACCTGAATAATAGAATATTCAAATTCTGCTGAATAATTCTATGTCATTCCTTTAACTTGGGAAAAAACTAAAATGTAGCTATTTTTTTTTAAAGACTGTGTGGGGAAAAAACATTCATAGAGATTTAGTGATAAACTAAAAGGTTATTAGTTCAGGTGGGGAGCTGCGTCAGCATGTGTAGGCTGCAAAGGAACAAGTAATAGGTTTATTCCATGCTGAAAAAAAGAAGAAAGAGAACACAACATTTCGGCCATGGAGCCTTCTTCAGGTGTGCCTGATTACTTAGATTAGATTAGATTACTCTTCCCCTTTCCAGGTGTATATCAGTACAAATAAACCAACTATCTGTACATTGTACTGACACCTGCACAGCACAGAGGAACTGAGGCATCTCTCTTAGGTTCTACACATTCATAATACAAAGCCAAATACACTGATAGCAAAATTATTATATGACCGACCTTATCCTGGCAAACTGCGCTCTTACCGAAAAATATGTACAGGACCGCCAGCAGGCTGAGCCCGACAGCAATGCCCAGTTTGGGGTCAACGGCAAACCCCAGGAGCAGACCCACGGCGCCACACAGCAGCAGAGTGAGGAAAACCACCAGCCAGGAGAACTGGAACAGAGGCTCGATCTGCTGCCCTGCAAACGTCTTCATCTCATCTGCACCCAGCCGAGAAAACAACACGTCAGACAAGCCGCTGGGCCTCCAGTTACTTAGTGAGTACATTGCACATTGCTATTTACTGCAGTAAAACTGATTTGTTCTTTACATTGCTTAATTATTTCATTCAGTGCTTTACATCTAAGGATAACTAGCGTGCAGGTTCCTCAATTCAAGTCAGCAGAAGTCCCCTGCACTGTAAATTTCACCACTTTCGTCCAACAAATTTCCAGTCCCATTTAAATACTGAAATCGTAACATTAATCTCCTCTGTAAGGGTGTTTTACCAGATGCTCTTCCCCGAGAGACATAATGAATTTGTGCGCAGACGTCCTACCTAGATAAGGTTACCAGACGGAAATAAGAATAACACCCGATGGCAAATGTGAATTATTACTTTCACAAAAGTACAACTGCAAATCCTGTTGTACCATCATGGCTGGTTATAACAGCCAAATCCAGTAATATCTGAACTGAGGAATTAATAGGGAACGTGTAGAGCTGCATCAGGACCCAAACCTCTTCTCCCAGATCAGCAGAGTAACAGAGCAAAGCCTTAGAAGATCTGATGAATGACACAGTACACAAAGGGTCAGGCGAGCACAAGGCACCAGCACAGGCTTTACCTTCCAGCTTCTTGAGTAGGAATGACTTCCCGCTCCCCCACTGAGCATACAGGCCCACGCAGATAGGCGGCTGCATGGTGGGCTCACTCAGGATATCCGCCAGCGCGCTGCTGTACAGGTCGTAGCCCAGCATGTCGCCATCTGACTCCGTGGGAGACAGATGCCCTGAGGAGACGCAAAAAAAAAAAAACACCAACTCGTTTTCCAGCTCGCGAAAGAGGCACCCGGCAATCAGTCTCGGGCTCATCCTGGATACCGATTTCCCAATATCTGTTTTTCCCAGAGTTTCCCGACGGTCAGAATCCCACCCAACTTGACCTGACCAGGTGCGCACAGCCACCGACAACTCAAACCAGCAGCGTCTGCCACCTCCTCTGAATAAGCACCTCCTGAGTCACTCCCGACTTGTAACTGTAACTTTGTGAATTCTTGCAGCAGTTTTTTTTTAACTTTTTATAAAACGGAATTAGCAGTCTGGATCCCTTTCAACTGAGTCAGTGACTGGTATTTGATTTTATATTTTTCTTCCCTTTGACTGAATGCATGTAAACTATTGGGTACTCAGCTATGGGACTGGAGACTAAAAAGTACACCTGTAAATTCATGGAAGGTATGAGAAACTTATGCTGTTTCAGGAAACATACAGTATGGATTGTTCCTTGTTTTCTTATAATGATCAATGTTTCAAGTGGTTTTTTCCTGTAAATAGTTTTATGTTATCTGAAATTAACTCAAGTCAAGATTTCCTATTATTAATAACAGTAATATTGAGCCAACAGAACGACAGTATGAAAGGTGAAATGTAAACATTACTGTGAAAGGCCATACTATCTACTTACGTGCTCCAAAAATCTGAGTCAAGATGCTCTTCTGGTGGCTGCAGTCAATGTTGTAAGGGGTTTCTCCAGCTTTGTTGGGGCGGTACAGTAGACGTCCATCTTTGGGGTTTCTCAGAAGAAGTTCGGCCAGCTTTCTGCTTCTTCCCCGAATTGCAATGTGAAGAGGGGTATCTCCTTTCTGTCAGGAAAAACAGACAATAGATTTCATTTCTTGGCTTTTACAAAGTACCCTGTTATCGCGTAAAAATCTCTCTATATGACAGTGTAATTTAAAAAGTCTAAAAAATATGGAATTAATGAAGATGCTGATTGTCTTTTATTATCTGTCTTCCTATTATTCGGCTCTGCTAGATTACACCAGGCTAATTCTCTATATTAGTTCAGGTGGGTAGCTGCATCAGCATGCGTAGGCTGCAAAAGAACAATTATTATGAATAATTATTATGCAGCTAGGAGCACACATTCTCCCTTCTTTTAACGACAGACTACTGTTCTTTTAAATTTTCTCCATTCATTGGAAGTTTCATTTCACACCTCTGTATACCCGTTCTGACTTCACACCTCTAGATTGGCCTCTCTTTCTGTCCCCTGCTCCCGCCTCTCGCTCCTCCTCCCTCCCAGCCTTTGTTCTCCCGCTACTTTACCTGTGCCTACTGCCTTGTCTCTCTCACACCTGAAGAAGGCTCCACGGCCGAAACATTATGTTCTCTTTCTTCTTTTTTTCAGCATGGAATAAACCTATTACTAATTCTCTATACGAACATCGCTCAAACCTACAAGCGTGACGATGGCACGATATTGCTCAACTGTGATTATTCTGTGGGTATTTATCTTTCGTTGAATCTCCCCATTACTGCTGGGTCATTGTTCCACACAGAGAGTGTAATGGCACATCACCACACCTTGTCTACAGCAGACACTTTGGCTCCTTTATCCAGGAGCAGCTCCACAATCTCAATGTTCCTCATCTTCGTGGCCTTGATAAGAGGGGTCTCTCCATCCTGCCAAGAGAAAAAGACAGCTGTTTAGAATAGATTTCATTTACTACAGCAGGTTCTGCAATCAGGGTTTTCCAGATGCGCTATGATAAGGTTAATTACTGCCCTTACCTTGGTGCAGGTTTCAGTGTCTGGATTACACTGCAGGATGTCTCTCACCATAGTGGCGTTCCCTTTCTCTACCGCCCAGTACAACGCAGTCTTATTATCCTAGACAACAGGACGAAGGAGGTGCAAGATCAAACCACGCTCAAAATGTTCACCTCTTCAGGTGTGTGCATCACAAAAGAAAAACTCTTTCCTAGTATTAAACAAACTCAAAAAGTCCCTTCTTGAGCGGTACCATTTTTACCATCATTTCTTTGAGATAATCTTCATTACTGTAAAATGATGATAATTTTCAGACGATACCAGATCTTTGCAAACCCTGCCACTTGCAGCACTTATTTTAACCAGTAGCTATATCACTCTGCAACAAACAACTGGCCACCCACTGGAGCTCAGCAGGTGTGAGCCTGGTCAGTTCCTGGATGGGAGAGTCCTGGGAAAGCTAAGGTTGCTGCTGGTAGAGGTGTTAGTGGGGCCAGTAGGGGGCGCTCACCCCACGGTCTGTGTGGGTCCTAATGTATAGTAATGGGGACACTACACTGTAAAAAGATGCCTTCCTTCAAATGAGACCTAAAACCGAAGTCTCTGCGATCATTAAAATTTCCAGGGCATTTCTCGAAAAGAGTAGGGGTGTGACCATGGCCTCCTAATAATCCTCATCCATGAAATGGCTTCTGCTCTCCTACACATTGGTAGTCTTATTATTATATTTTATATAATATACAATACAATATCATACAGTATTATATAATAATATAGTAGATTATATAATAGTATTATTATTATCATCAAATTGCTCAGTGATTTTCTAACACAAATCTCACCTGCCCCCTGATGTCTATGTCAGCGTATTTATGCAGCAGTGCTCTAACAATCTCCACATGGCCACCTCTCACTGCACCAATAAGCACTGTGTCCCCACTCTGAAAGACAAAAACAATACACACAGTCAGCCCACACTCGTTTCCTTCACCCAGAATACACACACATCATCTACATTTAACAACAATGAGACTTAGATCTAGGCAATGCCCAGTTCCCTTGCAACATTCAGAATCTGGTGAGAAAAGAACACAATCTTCACACAAACTTCTAAGAGTACAGCCAATCAACATTTTTTATACGGTGTTAGCTCATATTTATATATTTTTTCCATTCATTGTTTTTTTCACACTAGAGATTATTAAAGGCAAGGCACTAAGGACTTCTTCCTATTGATCTTCTACCATGAGCAGTGCCCACCCTGTCTGGGATGTTGACGTAGGTCCCTGCGTCCAGAAGGTCTTGCACAATCTCGGTGTGGCCTTCTTTGGCTGCAATCATCAGCGCCGTGTTCCCGTCCTTATCTGTCATGTTGACATTTGGGTTCCTCTTCAGCAGCTCCTTCACCACGTCAGTGTAGCCGCCTTTCACTGCCACGATCAAGGCTGTCATGGAGTTCTGAGAGGACAAGAAGGGGAGCAAGCCAACTGAAAAATCCTCTTGTATACGCTCTTTGAAATGTTTGACGAACAGGTCGGGATTCAACATATTCTTTTTTTTTTAGATACAAATTTCCTACTACAAGCATTCAATCAATCCAAGTAAACAACGCTAAAATTGTACAGTTTAACACAACTGAGTGCTAGTTCCACACTATGATTGGTAAACAAACTTCTAACATTATGTAGCTACAAAGAATAAAAAATTTTGGGTAGTTAAATAAAAAGCTGGGATTCATCACCCAGCCTTTAAGGTAACATACTGTTACATTTTCAAGGCTTTTCAATATTACTAACTTATTCCTTTTCCTATTTTACCTAAGGTTAAAATATTAGATTTCAGAATCTTTTAATCACCCTTCAAAGAAGAAAATTCTTCTTGTATACCAGTATTTATTTTTTCACAATATACATACAAATATAACCTTAAAACAGTAAACTTCATGTTGATCAAAAGTTGTATAAACCTGGAATTATTCTGGTTAACTACCATTGGTATATTTATGCACAATTACCCTATTATCCCAAAGATATATATATCTTTCTCGCTTATAAAGCTGGAAACGTTCCAGGTGCTTGGGCGTGTACATTATTACAGTATAATTGTCTTGCAAAAACAAAAAGCAAAGAGATGGTAAGCAAAACAAAGCATCATTATGTCATAATTATAGAGAGGTTAGTAACCAGTCAGCCATTTATAGCCTCTGGTGACCAAAAGCATGTCTGTGGTCTGCAGGTTCGACACAAAATAATTCTGACAGCTGCTCCCTCCCTGCTTTAAAACAGCCTAGCAGCTTTGACTGCATGAAAAGTGGTGTTTATAAATTTGCATGGAAAAAAAAAATAGAAATAGCTGACTGCACGCAGGGGCTTCCATCTTGAAGGAGTACCACACTGTGCTTCTCATCGGAACTTACAGCTCCTTCCTGATCCACATCGGCTCCATTCTCCAGCAAGTGCATCACGCTGTCATAATGGCCTTTCCTGGCTGCCCAGATTAAGGGGGTGGTCCCGTACTGACAAAAAAATTGAACAAGTTGCACAGTTAATCACATGTACAGAGCAAACCTGAGACTACTTTGAAGACTCCTGAACTTAGTTTTTGAAGCATTTCAGAGGACCCTAACATGAAAGCCTATAATAAAGGGGTTAATTCTGAAGAACCCTGAGAATGGCACCACCTTTTCCTGCACTAGAAAATAAGACATTTTACTTGTGAGGCACAAGTGTTTAAATTCACAACATATAAGTTTTTCATTTTTGCCTTACAAAATCAGCGTCATGACAAATAAAAAACTAACCACAACTTTTAGTTGTTTTACAGTTATAAAGAAACGTTTATGAAGGGTTCTTTTAAAAAAGTGCCAAAATCTTTTACATGCTCTAATCATTAACACAAATGTGTGTGTGGCTACAGGCTATAGTATGTATAATATTATAAACAAAACCAGTCAAAACGGATATCCTCTCCTGTTAGGATAACTCTCTACACACAATCCAAAGCACGTGCAACGATGCATACTCACTTTGTCTGAGCAGTTGACCTTGGCGCCATACTGAAGCAAGTGATGCACAATCTCTGCATGTCCTCGCCCAGCCGCCCAGATAATGGGATAGACGCTGTATTGCTGAGGTGGAAGGGAATATTAATATATACAGACAACGGAAATCTTACACCAAGACATTTTCCCACTAAGAAACAACTGCAAATATACAGAAGGGCCTTCTCGTATCATGAGCAGTTGTAAAACACTGATGTAGCTATGTAGCTATGCTATGATGCTACATGTAGCTATGATGTAGCTATGCATCAAAATAAAGTTTGTTTATTTTTTTCAGAGGGGTGAAGAATGGAACCGGTTAAGTAAAGGCTTTTCTGAAGAAGAGGGTTTTGAGTCTGGATTTGAAGGAGTTTAGAGAAGGTGACTCTCTGATATCCTTGGCGAGAGAGTCCCAGAGCTTGGGGGCATAACAGGAGAAGGCCCTGTCACCCATACAATGTAGACGGGCTTGGGGGACAGTAAGGAGACCAGAGTTAGAAGAGCAAAGGTTGCGAGGTGGGGAGTAGGGCAATAATAGTTCAGACAGGTACTGAGGTGCCAAGCCATGCAGAGCCTTATAGGTGAGCATGAGGATTTTAAAATCTACACGGAATTTGACCGGAAGCCAGTGCAAGGACTCCAGGATAGGAGTAATGTGAACACTTGCACTAGACCTGGTCAGGATTCTGGCTGCTGAGTTTTGGACATACTGCAGTTTGTTCAGAGTAGATTTAGATACCCCAGTGAGTAGAGCATTACAGTAGTCAATTCGAGAGAACAAAAATGTGTTGAATATGTTCGTAGTCGTCCCAGGGAAAAGGGCTACAATGCAGAACATAAGAGCGTACCTGGCCAGTGATGTTGGGGTTGGCCCCTTTGGCAAGCAGCATTCTTGCCACCTCAACGCGGCCTTTGTATGCAGCCCACATGAGGGCAGTCCATCCGCCCTGCAAAAGCACAGACCAGCTATAAACACCAGCGCAAGTTAGTTTTGCACTTGATCATCGGACGGAGTTGATCTGACACGGGAGGCTCTTTCCCCGAAGCTAGCCCAGCCATGTCTGTGAAGCCGATGCCCTGGATTCGTCGAGGAAACTGTTTGTAACCTTCCTCATGTTCTTTCTCGTGTAGTCATCCACTCTCAATTATGGTTTGATTCCAATGAGGATGCCAAAATGTCTTTTCGCACAATTCCTGGCAGCATAAAGCATTCAAACTCACAGGGGACATGCCAAGAAGAGCTGCATATCAGGGCTTCTTCAGTTATTTTGTTACAACCATATTGCTCGTCCATTTCAAATTAAGTGCAAAAAAGAGAATGCAGCTCAGCTACATTTTGCTTTAATGTTTATGAGGTGTTTCACATATAAATATATATATAGGAGTGTCTTAGGTTAAAAAAAATAACAGAAACTTTCAACTAGCAAATATGAAATGGCATAATATGCTAGTTCAACCAACCACTTTTCAAACAACCTGCTATTTGCTGTATGCTGTATGTTTTAAGCAGTAATTTATTACAATCATTTCACATGATCAGCCTTCAGGCAAATTTTTAGACAAACTAAGCTTTCCTGCACTCTTCTGAAATAGTCAGGTTTTCTATTTTATTAATGCTAAACATCATGTACAATCGTTAACGGGTTTCTATGTCAGCGCATCCTGCTATGAAACCAAAACACACTACAATTATGTTTAATGAAAAGAAGTCCAATAGGCTTTTTAAGCCTTCAGACATTTTTTAGTACTTTCTTTGTCTTTATATATAAAGAATTTGAGTATTGCAAAAATTCTTACTATTGCTTATATCATTACTTAGTTTATGCAGCATATTGCTGGCTAAAATCCAGAAGATTTACAGCATGCTGGATGAATGAATTAGCTAATCTTTCAATCTACCCGAAATAAAGTCAGACACATACACACTACCTCCCACCATGTTCAATAGTGTTCTTCACTAATTTATTAAGGGCAATTACTTTTTTGTTTGTCGAACTACACGTTTGAAAATAATGTCTCTCATTTATGAAAAATGTCAACACTGCTTGCTAGGATGGATGAGTTCAATAAATCCAGAAGAAGTATCATTGTCATTTAAGGACAAACAATATTTACATAAACTACTACAAACAAATGCTGTAGAAGTGGAGATTGCCAACATTTACTATATGTCAGTGACTGTGCAAACACCTTAAAATGTGCCAGTTTCAACTGCAGGTTCTGTTTATGTTCACGATTCAGCAGATGAAGGCAGATTAACTAAAACAGCATCTTTTGCAATGACTGAATTCAAATTGCATGATCGGGCCATAGAGACTCCATCCACTCTTCCAATTCAGTGCATACGTGTTCACGGACATGGTCTGTCTGCACATAACGTAATATCATCATTTCAGACAGTGACTTCAGATTTTCTATTGTGACTAATGCTTTGAACCAGCACTTACCTTGTGTGACACCAAGACACTTAACGCCTAACGCCAAGTGAAATTCAAGACTGGGAAATATATGGTTTTTCACTTTCGTCACTGTCATTATTATGAAAGCACTCTCCTCCAGACACATAGGCACCAAATGGACTTACATGCAAAGTACAAATTTAAACCCTGCTTTCCTGTTTTTATTTAACTTCAATCGACTTTAGTGACAGGGCTAGGGGAACATTAAATCTTGTGCAATTAACTTTGACAGGTTACCTATAAATCTAACCTTCTAACTGATACAAATGAAAGAAAATACAAATACATCACTCCTGGCTTACATTTGAGCAGGATTATCAAGGATTCAAAAATCTTTTTGTTAATTAGAGCAAGCATTAAGGCAGCACAAACTAATCTGTGGGCAACTCTGACTGCATGGTCTGAAAGAGGATAAATACAGCATCATAAATTTTGTCTGCCCAGTGCAGAACCTCAGAAACGAGAGAGACACATATCTCAGCATGCTGGGATTCTGTAAAGAAGGTCCAGTGCGCTTTCCTCACACAGGAACAGTGCCTGTTTCCACTACTGAACGAGGCTCTTATCCTTCATTTTACATACAATATCAGCTAAAACACAGTAACGTACATTTACTTTGTTAAAAACTACACCCATTTTAAAATAACCTGTCCAGTTTAGAAGTCAACCGCAGATGAGAATATTTCTTAATGTAACTTAAATTTCATTGAAAATGTAATACCAATAAACTACACACAAAATATACTTTAACCAAATCATTTGAAACCCGTAAATCAGGATACTATTCAGAGTACTTGAGGGAAGCTGAGGTAGACCGACATAAAAAAAAAATATTTATAGTCTACACTCAAATTCCAAATTACAAAGATCAATTACAAATATTTATAGTCAACACTTACATTTAAAATCTGCTTGGATTAGGTGTGTGTCTAATGCCTGTTTTTTATTTAAATGTGTGCTTCATCTTTAAGTAAATCTTCTTTAGAGATGCATAAATATTATGATTATGGAGGACACAACTTAATACAACTACTAGTCCAAGTGCTTTTACAGCTGGAGAATGATTTCATTATTGACCAGAGCTACTGTACTTAGAGTAATAGTTTAATGTGTGTGAAATAATTGCTGTATGTGAAGAATTATGAGAATGAAAAATAAGTTACATCACTAAAGTACGAAGACTGTTTGGAGACAAAAAGCCTTTAAACCCAAAAAGCCTTTAAATATACAAGTACATCCACAAAGTAAACACCATGTTCTAGTGACAGTTTGTAAAGCAGCTCACAAGCCTGTGGTATACACAGCACTTACCATATCCCTGTGTTCCAGGTTGGCATTGTGGCTCAGCAGCTCTTTCACAATTTCAGTATGGCCTTCCTTTGATGCACAGATAAGGGCTGTCCAGCTGTCCTGTGGAAGCACAGCAGGACTTTTACATGACAGACTCAATACAGCAGAGTTCAACCCATAAAAAGTCTTCCAGACATGGTTAACGTGCTACATACCAACTGGTCATACCAAGTGCTCATTTATATAATTCAATCTGTGAAGCAAGTGGTGAAGCCCTTCAACTTGTTCCTAACAGCCAATAACCGAGACCGCCCTAGAGTGCTGCTCAGAGACTAGAGTACAGCATGTGTGCGGAGATTAATGCCTGCTTGTGGTAATATACACTCATCGTTTTGTCAAATTCTGACATGTTCAGCCCTCAGGTAAAATTAAAGGTGCACCATTTCTCCTCATAGTTGTTCATTATGGTATTTCTATAATTTGCTTCAAAGCTGCAAATTTAAGGAGCTGGAATCACAAGGACTATGCAGCATTTCATTCTATCGTGTAACAGATGTGATGCATTTTTTCAAATGTGATCACAAGACTCATCTGCTGTAATTCTTTGAAAATCTAAGAGAGACAGGTTACACTATACCTATGTTTGTTTCTGGCTTGTTTCTGCTTCCAGTGTCTTAAATTGGTACAGACCACTGTATTAATTTTTTGTTTGTCATCTTTGCTCCTCACAACAAATCTCATTTCTCTAACAGGAATCCAACTAGAATCTCTGAAGCAGCGAAGCTAAGAAACAATACAATTGCTAGAATGTTTTTGCTTTCATCACTGTCAATGACTGAAGACATGTTTAGAATCTACAAACAAAACAGCTACAGTACCAAGTCACAGTAAGAGGAGAAACGGGACTGTATGTCACAGCCTGGTCCTGTTGTTTGCTAATGTCTCATTACAAAAAGCACAGTACTAAATCCACCGATCAGTGTTTCCATATTTTGAGTTTTTGTGTACTAAATTGAGATTTACTGTTTCATATTCAAGATCATGAGTTGCAAGGAAATGACACTGCCCCTGAAGGTCTGGATGTGTTATACTATGACAAAAGGTCCTGAAGGGCCCTATTATACAGCAGAAGGCTAAAACTAGGAAAACAAACTATAAATGCACAACAGCAGTTATACTTACGATATCATCCAGGTTGACATTTGCTCCTTTTTTCAAGAGCTCTTGAACAATCTCTAAGTTGCCTTGCTCAGCTGCCAGCATCAATGGAGTCTGTCCATTCTACAGGACGAAGAACAACAGGCTGTCATTTAACATTCAAAACAGAACCACATTCCGGGAACACAGGAACACACTTTCAATTTGCAACAAACTAATTTCACTGAAGAATTTCAGAATATGCTGACAACTGCCGCCTAAATAATATTAATTGGATATCAATTGTTAATTACCCTGGATGTATTGTGGCAACCTTTGGGCCAGAATGGAAGGGATAAGGACTTTCCTCTGAAGGCCTACCTGGTCCCAGTAACACACGACGGGCTTGGAGAATCACAAAGGCAGTCCGCTAACAGACAAGCCTGCACCCGGACTGGTCATGAGCTAAATCTGTAAACACGCACCTCTGGTAGTTTATCTCATCTCGGAAGCTTCTGATAATATATTTTTTGTAATTTCAGCCCCACTTGCTTCATAGGATCGGTAGCACAATTATAAGAGGGCTTAAAAAATAAAAGGTACAACATTTTTTTCTAGTTAAGCTAGGTTCCCTTTTAGATTTTGCGCTACAATTTGTAGGTGGGCTCCATTTTTTAGACCCATATAAATGGAATAGCTACTTAACTAGCCAAACAATAGGGGCCAGACACTGGTGGTGGTGGAGGGGAGTCCCTGTTACCTATAAATCGCTTTGAGTGGAGTGTCCAGAAAAGCGCCATATACATGTAAGCAATTACTATTATTTCAAAAGAGACAAGGAAAGCTCGACTCCGCAGTAACCCAGTATGTGAAGCAGTAATGATTTCAAAACAACATCTACCTCGTTTCTCTCATCCACTTCCTTGTACTTCTCCAGCAGGGCCTTGAGTGCCACCACATTCTCCTCCTCCACATAGGTGAGCAGGCTCTGTGTGGCCAGGCTGGTCATCTTCAGAGAACACGTGGAATCCAGCTCTGCCCCTCACAGCAACACCTGGACCACAGAGGGGAACAACCCAGGACCACAGTGGGAATTATCACACAGGACGTTTCTCAGAATGTCTGCCTTACTCTAGTTCTGGACTGCATTCACCCTGGTCAGGGTGGCCTTGTTTTTGGATCATCTTTACTAATGCTATTCAATCACTTGAAAAAAAAACAACAGATCCCTATAAAGATGATCTTACGAAGCCAAACCGTGAAATAATTAGGTTCACAGGGAGAGAGGGAAGGGAGTTCTGGCATATCTTTAAAGCAGATCTAGACCTGTACACATTGCACTACAGCCAAGTCTTTCTCAGTCTGACCGGGTTTGTATGTCTTGGTCTAAGCCTCCAGGGACAGCAGTGGCTGCTTACTTACTGTAAGTATATATCGTGAATCTCTTAATCTAATGTTATCACAAAAGCTTAGGTTTTAATTAAAATAAATAAAGTTTGAATCACGCTATTTCCTTTTGTTATTCACAGCTACGTGTTGTTACACATTCCCACATACTCACAGTACATCTAACTATACGGATATTATATACAGCAGTAGATTATTAGTTAAGAGGCAGCTGTCAGATGTGTTCTTTCCTAAACCATACTGTAAACGACAGAATATCATTCAGTTTCAAATGCATAATTATTTAATTTGAAGACCTAATGATCAGCTTTGTCTGCTAACTGTCCCTTTGGCATTACCTCATTTTAATTATTACACCATACACCTTACAATCAGTCCCAATCATTAGTCAGACAACAATGGAAAAATAACACCGCAATGCAGTGTGCATGAAGAGAATCATAGACTGAGATCTGCAACCCAGATATTACGCTTTCAACTAATCCCGCAAGAATAATTCAGTAAGGGTGTCAATATGTGTTGCCTGTACAAAAAAAAACTAACCTTCTGACCTAACTGCAGGCAGAAAAGCAGATTCTGTCTCAGTTCAAGTTGATGCACAGTTTAATTTCTTGCAGAGTAGTTTAAGATCTTTCTGACAGGACCATGCTTTATTTAATTGGAGGTATGGTAAACTACATTTGCAAGACAACCAACAATTTAAGTTTTTTTTTCTCCCCAGAGATTATACTGTGGCGTTAGAATTGCATGTTTAGAAATACTAAATTTCCACTCCACCACAGTGATATTTTCCACATTTAGAGCTGTCCTGACTCATTTTCTTCCACCTGCTAGACGTGTTACAGTATACATCTTCTATGAGAAGATAACATTACGTAGCTTTCTATAAATAGTGTACTTTACCACAATACAAATATAAAATAGTGGATGAAAAAAGTATGGGTGCCAGGAACAAAATGTAGGCCAATATTATACACCATGTATGCAGATACATCGTCTAGATAGAGTCTGAGGTGTATATAGTGCTCTCCAGATTTTTTCATAACCCTAAAGAAATAGGAATACAATCACAAATTCTCCCTAAATTATGCAAGACTTAACTTACAGAGTCGTTTGTGTAAAAATCTCTTTATGTAAAAACTTTCAAAAGGTCTTCAAAGCAACTTAAAAAAAAGCTTCATGTAAAAACCTCTCATGGACCCACAAGAAACTTTGCGAGGTACAGAGAGTTTACATTATAGGCACAAAGAATTAGAGTGGCGAGTTGTTTCAGCAGATTAACAGCGCAAAGTAAACATAATGTGCTCAATTCAATCCAAGCTTTATTGCCCATTCATGGAAAAGCATCTCATCCCTGGGTATCACCTCATGCTTTCACACTGAAAGTTGCATTAACCTGTAATACAGTCATGTTAGGAAAGCACCAAAGTGATTTTATTATTTTTCATTTTTTACTGTGTATTTCATATTGTGTTTAATTACTGAACACTAACAGTGTAGGTAATGAAACGTACAGTATTCGTTAAAATGTAAAAATCACTAGGGTCCCATGTGTTCCTACCCCTGTAGTCAGTGTTTTGTAAATCTTCCTCTGGCAGGGATTACACTCAAGAAAACCTTTCTGTAGAGTGTTAGGAGGCTCTGACTCTTCTAAAGGTAACTTGATGACCATTCCTCCAGGCTGATTTACTCTAGGTCCTTCAGACCCCTCTGTTTCCCTCTGTGAAGCGTCTCCTTGATTTCAAATCCCAAGTGTTAGACTGGATCAAGGTCTGAAGACTGTGCAATTAACCTTTTCCTTGTGGATTGTGATATATGCTTAGGATCACTGTTATGCTGAAATGTCTTATTTCTGACCAACTCGAGGTTCCTGGCAGGAAAACCAGATGCTTGGCCAAAATGTCCTGGTAAGTGTTGTAATTCAAGATTCACCCCATAATAATAGGGGCTCCAGAACCCGATGAACCCCAAGCACAGACCTCCTGTAGTATTTCACAGAGGGTATGAATTTTTCTCAACCCGAGCATCACCTATGCCAAACATAACGCTGATGAGAAGGTCCAAGTTTAATCTGAACATGTTCTTGATCTGGATATAGCATGGTTCTCAATTCTAAAAAGCCCACTTTCTTGCATGGATTATATATATTAACATTCAAGCAATATCAAATGGTCGTTTTCCCCACTTTGTATCCTGAAAACGCCAGTTTGTTTTGGAGATTTCCAACTGTTGCCTTTGAATGAACCTTCATTACCCCTAAGGGAATTTGTCTTCCACATCGAGACCTCATAAACTTATATGCAATATAGCAGCAGTACAGAATCATGACACAAAACAACATTTAACAACGTTACTCAGTCAAAGCATTGCTCAGTCATCCGAATCTAGTATCGCAAGATTAAAAACAGACAATTCGCTGATAAAGTGTCTAAAACAGCAACAATAATAAGAATCTTTTCATTGTTCAACAACTGAATGCTTTGGACTTACAGTTTCTTGCCAAGGCAGAGCCCATACATCCTCCACCTGGCAGGGCTGATAAGTGAAGGGACTGATAGGTCACCCTAGAGTATATATACAGCTATATATATATATTTTCACAGCTTCATCATTGACTTTTCTCTATAACAAAATATGAATTTCCTTCAAGAGTCATTTATTATGCCACAAGAGTTAAGAAAGTATGTAAATGAGAAGAGGCCAGTTCCAACTAGCCCAGCTGGGAATACACTGTTTTCTCTTGGAATCCGCTAATCATCTTAATATTAAGCTTGAATGCCAATTTGATGTTTTAAAGAAGAAAAGAACTGTAGCTCTTTGTTATTCTGGAAAGACACTTTTACAAGTTGCATCTGTTTTCCAACTCATAACGGAGTATTTATGAGATTTTGAGCCTTTACCTTCCAGGAAAGACAAAAGACTTTATGTGCACACTGAAGCACAAATCCTACCATTCACTAGCAAAGAGAGGATTAAGTCTGGCAGTAGTGCTTCTATCAGTGCTGAACATCCTGCAAGGCAATCCTAACTTAAGGCCTTGAACAGAAAAAGAAAATGGAAGATGCACAGCTGATTATATACTTCAGACAATCTTTCCCCAGTCTCCTAAAGCAAGACCGCACAGTGTGCTGAGATGATAAAACCTTTCCCCAAATGACAGGCATAAAGACTTTCTCTGAACATTATGCGTTAGAAATGAAATGCTAGTATCCAATGCAAATCAACATTTCCAGCACTGCATTTTAGAATGTGAGTGTTCAAAGGACCCCAAACAGATATCTATATATACATCTGCAATACCAGAACCCTGTGGTGTACAGATAAAAAAAAGAATCACTTTAAATACAGCTCATTGCGAACAAAGTCCTATTCAAAAGTCTATACCACAGGAAAAGTTAATGATTAATAACTCATAACTATGAACTGTCTGTAAGTGAAAATTGAGATTTCCTCTAGGCACCTGACCAATATATCTCAATATTTAAATCTGTACAGTGCATTGATCGTTTCTTAAAATGTGCTGTCAGCATAATCATTTAACTCCATGTGGTGTCATTAAGTATTTAACTTGAGGTTAACACCTGGCTTTGACTTCACTTTGTAGAGCTCTATTTAACCGCAGCTGACAAGTGCTTGGTCATTTGCTAAAGAATAATATTTTTCTTCTTTAAAAACAAAATGGCTCAAAACAGGACTTTATGACTTACTTGTTTTATAAATGTATTGGTTCACAATTTAGTAAACTAAATGATAACTCACAATTTTATGAGTTAAAAACATTCAACACCCTAGTGTTAAGCAATTCACTTGATTCACCAACTGAAGCAGAAATGTGACAGATAAATGAAAACGAAGCAACAACCTAACTCTTTCATGGCAAACTGCAAAACTTAGAGGTCTAGTCCCACTTTAAAACAGTAAACCAATAAACACATTTCTTTATAGCCATTACTGCACTGTTGAATACCAAAGCTGCTGTTACCAAGTCCAACTGTCTACATGCTTAAGTGTACAGTCATGATATTGAAGCCGATACCCTGGCATCCTTAAAGAAATGCCCGATGAGATCCTCAAATCAATCAGCTACCAAACTATCTAGATGGACTGAATGACATCCTTTTGTCTGTAGCCTTCCTTATGCAATGACTTATATTTAACCATCTTTGAAAGAAAAACATCATGATCCACTTTCTATTCGACTTTCTTTCTACCATGTAATCATTCATCTTCTGATGTCCATTTTAATGACCAGCATCATGTCACTGGCTATTCACTTTTTTATTCATAATCATTATTTATTCCGATTTTCTAACATTTTTTACATGCACTTTACAATTTGTCATATTTATTTATTTATCATGATATGCCCTGAAATGCTTTTTTATGTCTCTGTCTTATATTTTGTTGGTTTTGTCCTGCCCAGGGACTACAGATGTAGCTACAGCATATAGCTAAGTCAGCCTAAGAGCTGTGCGCTGTCCCTGTTTAAGAAATGAAACAATTTTGGAAGCTCATAACATTTTGCTGTAATTTCTTAAAATATCAGAAGTAACTCCCTTAGGTGCAATTGGTTTCTCTGTCTGTACCTTGGTAGAATAATGTTTAAGGAGAAAAGCAGGAGCCAGTTTGAAATACAGTGCTTGTCCTTGGTGTGAATGAACAGTGTAAAACAACAATGGGATTTAGGATATAAACATGCAGGTGTTAATCACTACTGAAGCTGTGATCCCCTTTAGTTTGCTGGGCGACAGATATTTATTCCAGTGATACAAACATAAGAAAAAATGATTTTCCAAACGCACACAGAGTGCTCAAACTGAAGGGGAGCAGAGGGTAATGCAGTTTCTCTTATTAAGCAGATGCCTTTGTAAATAGGTGTGTTCTCACTGTTAAAAGAGCTATTGTCTCCCATTGCGTCTCTCCATGTGACAGTGTTAAACTCCTGGGGACCCCGACTCCATTCTAAAGCGACCACTCCATCACGAGTACTGTACATAGCTACACACACACACATGAACAGGCAAAGACCCTATAAAGACACAAAGAGGACATAGTTTCCTATTCCTCTCGCTGCAAATGGGCTGGTGAAGTGGGCATGCTGCATTTTATGTTAAACTTTGTTTTTAATCCATAACCCTTCATTCCATCATTTGAACACGTCTTGAATCGTGGCACGATTTCTTCCTTCGTCACCCGAGAAGCCATTTGCTCCCAGAGGCAGCCTGCTGGTCAGGAACTGTCCGAAGGAGCCAAGGAGCAGCCCAGCAGACGTGGAGAGGAAAGGGCTGGCAGTGCAGCAAAGACACGACAAGGCACAGCACTGCGGTCCGATTTCAGAGCAGGGAGGGCGTAAGCTTCGTCAAAGCACCCATCGCAAGCACTCAGCTGCACGTCCTTTACTCAGTACTCAGCACCGAACAGTGCATCTTCATCTGCTCCACTGGACTTTAAGACCCGGGGGATTAGCCAGGAATTGAGAAGCAAGGCAGTCCACCTGCATGCAAAACAGCCCTAACACAAAATTTTGATTGACACTGTATTTAAACAAATAGCAGGATTTCTGTATCAATCTATTTTCAACCCCCAGACGAGGCCCTAGGTATTTTGAAGTGGTATTTTCCCCTACCTGTGGAAATACCACTTCACCACCATCTTTGGATGCCACACCTATACAGTACAGCAGTAAATACCCCACAAAGCTCACTGCAGAGTCACAAGTAATTTATCCTTGAGGACAGAAAGGCAGCATGTTTGCTGCACTGAGGCATCAAGGGGTTGTTACACTGGATTTGGAGCTTGTGTGCATGTAAATTCAAGAAAGACTGCTGCAGTACAGATCTATGAAACCTCTTCTTTATTCAAATGCACAAATGCAGAAATAGGAAAGGCCTATCACCCGTTTTAATGTTCAAACAGTGAAACCTTACCTAAAACTGAGTGTAACGCTACAGGTATAAAAGCAAATAAACAGTATTCCACACGGATCTCCAGCTGGTCACTTCAGCACACTATGATCTACAGTGTGTGGCACTGGCCCGTATATAAGTGAAGTGGAACAAGTAAGAGATGCACTGCTTGAGTCCCTTTTTAATTCTTTCCACTCCTCTGTTTTCGGTCATGATACATAAATGGTAAAAAGTCTAAGTCTGGGATTTGGGGAAAAGCTGCTTTAAAATGTTAAATCATGCAGTTTTCAAAACGCTCAAAGCAGTTCCTCCAGGAACATATGACAAAGAATCAGAGGTGTCACTTCTTCTTTCCAGAAAGAGAAAATGACCAAATTGCAAAAAATGATCGAGAAGACAGTAGCCGTGTTAAGTCAAGCAGGAAACTCCTATTGTATGTCTTCAGTCTAAGACAAACTCAAGAGAATCAAATACATTGGCGTCAATGCTGGATAGAGAACAAATGCTTTGGTACAACAAATCTGTAGCCACTATACCTACAGAAATATGGCTCAAACAATTGTTATATTACTAGGTAAATCTGTATATAAAATGTAACTCTGAAGAGCCCCTTATCCAACAGCTTTTATAGGTATCATCAATTTCTAAAGACTTGGAAGAATTTCAGCATGATCAGTATAACAGGTGCTTTGTTAAATTAAGCAATTAAGAGATCATTTGGAACAAAGCTTATGATAACTTTAAGCTTTAATAAACAGAGCTCCCTTAATTGGGGAAAAAAACACTTGCTCAATTTATGAATAATTTACAAGTATTCTTAAAGATGATTTAGGGTGAACTATAAGAGTAACTGGATGTGGGCTCTCCAGGAACAGGGCTGTTCACCCATGCTACAGTATATCCTAAAATTGAAGGATGAAAAATCCTTTAATCTACACTCATAAATATATCCACTAAAACACTACAACAAGTCAATACAAACAACCAACACATCAAAGATACTGTAAACTAGCCTAACATAGTACATCTTGTGCCAGGAAGAAATAAACAGACCTTAAACTGCTACACAAACTAGGATCAACCATCTTAGATGCCCTTCGATTTTCAATTTACAGGAGCACTCAAGGTTACCTTTCCGTAAGCCTTATTTTCTTCGTGTAAATACTGATTTTATAGCATCAGAATGAGACACCGCAAGAAGCAGGTGCAGAATGCAGAAAATCCACACTCAAACAAATAGCAAATGCCTTTCCACTTGCCTATTTTTCAAACATTAAAATGCAAATTGTTTCCCCATCTCGATTGTAGAATAATTTGCTGGTTTCCTTAAGAGTCACTGGACGACAGACGTAGACAAAGACAGAAAATCCCACAACAAAGCTTTAAATACAGGAGAATTCAGCTCTGCAGACACACCTTTTTTCAGCATCAAGCAATTCAGATGGACACAGAATTGTCTGCATGTCATATCTGCTAACTGTAACTGAAAGCACAGTAGGCAAGGAAAAATAAATAATTGATCCAGGAAACCCTGCTTCTAAGAGAATTGTCCACTACTTGTGAACACCCAGCCATCTGCTAAACCATGCAACCATCAACAAAGACAGGTAATACTGAAGAAATTAAGGAGTGCTATGAAACCCAAACACGAATAACAACAGTTAACAAAAGATAAACTAGGAATCGGGTTGCTTACCCCTGTGCATTGAAAAGAGCTCCTCTGTAGCTATCAGGTACTGTAGCTGGACAGAATACCAACAAGGCAGCCTCAGCTTCACATCCCTGACTTCTATAAATAATGTATGAGATGGCAGTGCTACGCCCAGCTTCATCATCACACAGAAAGACCGTCACAATGACAGCACGTTGTTTGCCAAACACAGGAGGCAAGCTTCTGCTCTACAGGCAAGAGACTATAAGAGATGCAGTTCTCTTCACAGGCTAACAGAGCATCGAGCAAAGGGAAAAGAAAATCAAGGATGCCCTTTGTCTGTGAATGCACAATTAACAATTAACAATCGACAGATCCATCAACCTGGGGAAAAAAATACAAAAGGTCTTAAGAACTGCGGGACCAGACTACATAAAATACACTGCAGAGTCCATTTTGTGTAATTTTACTGAACAAAAAGCTTTGCTTACACCTATGCGTTTCAATAAGAAATAAGAAACAAATAAGAAATAACTGCAGCGCCAATCGCTGGAGTTAACTTGCTCCCCTTCCGATTTATTATTATATTTTTGGTTTGTTCTGATTTAAAAAAAAAAATAATTCAGGCACTGGATGTGAAATATACTGTCCTCACCATTCCATGTCTTGCTGAATTTGCACGCTTCAGCTTTCATTGTCTTTAAAACATGTGAAGGCCAGGGAGGTCTAGATTTCTATATTAAGAGCAGACGGCAAGTCATTGGAAAGGGTTACAAGTTACCAGACGACTACTCAGAAGGGGAAAATTCCACGGGACTTATTTGTCACAATCCTGAATTTCAGATCAAGGTCTGCTGTGGCAAAATGGCCCCGAGACGCTATTGGCTGGTTTTAAAATGAATGCTGTGCAACTAAATGGCTTTTAAGTATACGCATACATGCCCATACAATGCACTGCCTAAAAGACCTTGCCACAGAAAAACAATTTAAACTGAAGCGAGTCACATCAGTCATTTTTGCTCCCAATTACATTCGTACTCTTTTTTTCAAATTGCTGCTGGGGATGTAGTTGATCTAGCCCACATTATATCATGTAATGAGGTTTTACTTGCAAAAGTGAACGTTACTTACAAAATGAAATTGATTGTAATGGAAAAGGTCAGCGAACAGACTGCGGATAGCGACAGGAGACTCTGAAATCAGCCATCCATCTGTTTTCTAAGCTCTGGCTCCTGGTGAGGGTAACAGTCTCCAGCCCAGACACTCCCAGGCCAGCTGAGAGATACAATCCCTCCAGCGTGTCCTGGGTCAGGACAGCTCCAGCAGGACGTTTCTAGGGGAACATCCTCACCTGACACCCCACTTTCTCCCCTCTCGCTCCAGAGGAGCAGCCACTCTCGGACTGCAGGAGCTCCTCACCCTGTCACAGAGGGAGGCCAGGCTCAAGGCTATGCAGAGCCCTCGTGTGGACTCACCACCTATAGGATGAAGGATGGGGGCCGGGTGCGAGCATGAGCATGAGCAGGACGGATCTGGAGGGACTGGATCTCTGCATTCACTCTAACGATGTTTCATGTGGTTGCTGCCCTTCTGCAGTGCTAAGACCAAGGCTTTTTTATGTCCCTGAAAAGCAGCTATGATCTTTTTTTACACCTGCAGTGGGTCATAAATTGTTTTGAGAATGAGGACCCTTTACTCAAACTCCTCCTGCTCTAAAACTGTTTGACCTATGAATTTCATACTTCCTAAGCATGGAGGTCGGTTCTGATACCAGTTGGGGTGCATGTGATTTAAAACAGGGTGTCAGCAAAAACCAAGGTGACTGCCTGACCACCATTTTCTTCTGAGAACTCAATCTGCCTCTATCATCTTCAGAACCAACCGAATCGCAATTTAGCAGACTTCAGGAGCAGCCAACGCCACTTGAGATTTACATCTCACAAGCTGATGTGATCATTTCCCCACCCACACCGGGTCATCAGCTGTTTGATAAATGCATCCCATTAAAAAAAAAAAACCTTCTTCTGTTCAAGGCCTAACTCCAAACTTAATATGATCAGCATCCCACATGCTGTAGTTCTGACTCCGTATGGATATGTCTTTTGATCTAGTATCCAGAATTTGGGATATGGGTTAAACATTTTATTTGAAGAACTGTTCATTCATGAAAAAAGGAATGAATCACTTGAGTGACTTTAATTGTTGCATAATCGCAATATCAAGGGGGAGCTGTCAGCCATCTATGAACTAGACTTGCCTGACTGGCATTCTGATCTCAAACCTCAAACTACATGTTTTATGAACTGTTGCACCAACTAACCTGAAACTCAGAAGGTTTCATCACATTAAAACCTACTTTAAACTGAAGCTCTCATGTTGCTGGGACACATTTTATACCCACCTGGTGGATCATCACCTGGCTGTCAGGTCATCACTTGGGTTGCAAACTTTGCACTGCTAAGTGGTGTTCTTCAAACAACAGACAACAAAGGTCCTAGATTCCTCTTCGTTTACATGCAGTTCACACACAGTTAAGGTAAGGGCCTACGATTTGCTTGCAGTTTGTATTTTTAAGGTGATTCTGCAAAGACTTGAAATTCCTAAATGAAACGTTTCCTCAAATAATAAAATGCTTCTCCCTTAATGATGTTGTGATGTTTTACACAAATACAACTGTTATTCATGTAAATACGATAAATCTAACAGATTATTTTTTGCATTCCTGTATCCCATGTGACTTATTTAATTTAGGCCCTAATCATAATATTTAGATCAAACTCTAATCAACGTACTAATTTGCTGAATTTGATTTTCGTATTTTTCAGAGACAATTTTCACAAATAACGTTAAATACTCTCCGGTTGTTTCAGAATAATAATCTGCCCAGCCTCTGTAAATTAAAACAGACCGCTGTTTCCAATAATGTCCGATACCAACAACCCCGCATCCCTGCTTCTGCGATTGAAGAAGCTTCCGAAATTATGAAACTGTAAAGGAAAAACACAACCCAAGACTCAACAGACTGCGTGAAACAAAAAACGACACACCGCAGACGTCGAAGAACCTCCTGACAAGACGCAAAACCAAATTGTGTGCTCCTGCAGGTTTAAGCCTCACCAACACACTGTACACACCTTTGGCTGTCATTATTACGAATCACATAAATTGGCATCACGAAATGTACAACAGGTGACACTATATTCAAGTCCAGGAAAAGGGGACTCCACAAGCCGTATAACAAGCTGACTGATCCTTTAATTAGGCACACGGTTAAAAAATAAAGTACATTATGGCACAGCAAGGTCTCGCCGAAATGAAATGGCTGTTCGAAGGTGTTTTGGAAACGTCTGGTTTCATATTAAATAAGAAACCAAACATCTCCAAATAATAAGAGTACCACCATAATAAAAGACGAGTTAAATTAACGCATTCACGGTGATCAGCAGTACTGCTCCTTAAATCAATTAATATTAATTAGCACTGTTTCCGATGAAACGACGGACACCAAATTGAACACACTGAAATCTATTCTATTCAATTCAGTCTAGCCCTCGTATTAAAGAAAGACGTCAGGGAATTTAACGTCTTTAAATGGCGTGTCCAGCCGGGGACCCTATAGTTGCTCCATTGTTGTATTAATATCAGCCGGGGTAAGTGAACTTCAGATTAGCGCAACATCGGTCTTAACCTCCGGTTCTTTAACAAGCCGCACCATTTTCACTTACTAATTCAAGTCTTGTAACGTCGCCACGTTTCACTCGACCGTCATGGTTACATACCTCTTTAAAAATAACAGTGACAAGTCTCTGATCAGGACGGCTTGTTATTCTCCCTTCGTGTATGTTTCCGTCAACACAGAAGCCCCTTGCGCTTTACCACGACAGCCATTTTGTACGCAGTCAAACAGAAGAGCAGCTCTTGTGTCACAAGACTCCCCGGCTGTAGTGACGTGCTGTACACTTGAATAAACGGGCTCGGGTAGTCCTGCGCTTTATAACTGATGGATTATTATTATTACACCTTAAATGTAGTCATTGTAGCATAATATTAGCGTCTTTTCTTTATTAGGTTGATGGATATTTATTTTTTGACTTTTGATAAATACGAACGTTAGTTTTTTTATATATATTTTTATAGTATTTTCTTTCTTAGCGCAGGTAAAGGAACAGTGGAAGAAAATATAAAAAGTTTAATTCATTTTGCAAGCATACGATCTTTGCTTTCAATTTGCAAGTATGGAAGTGAGTAGTATCTCAGGACTGCAAATTAAAGGTTTGGTTTCAAAGGCCATTTGTTGCTACAGCATGCCTTTCTTTGGTGAATTCCATCTTATTACTTGTCAAGTTAATTGACTACATATGAAATAAACTGCACTTCTTTCTCTGTTTTTTTTTAAGTATTAACAGGGTGGAACTTCAAGGATTTCTCACACTACTTTTACCTGGTATCAATGCTGTGATGCTGGAAACCAGCAAGAGGATTCTACCAAAAAAGTATGCCAAGGGCTTGAGAGGTGTCTGGAAATATTTAATTTACTTGTAAGCATACTGCTGTGGATTTCTAACAGAACTCGGGCAACAGAAGGAACCCAATTGAAATTGTCACACAGAGAAACAAAAAAAAAAGTGCTTTCAGGACAGTATTGAGGCAGAATCTTGGCCTATTGAACTGGAGTCGAGATTTAGGAGGTGCAGACAGGCTGTTAGAAAACTGTGCTAGCCATGCTTCCCAGATGGCCAGTAACTCGGAGCTTCGGCCTCCAAACACCTGTCCTGGGCAGAGGCACCAGCGGACACACAGACAGGCACCACTGACAAATACCGTAGAGAGACATCTACGGCACACGAGCACAAGGTCAGAACAGAAGGTGAGCTAAACAATGGTAACAACTGTAACAATAACACAGCTACTTACAATGCCCACTGCCAGTGGGATCAGGTGCCTGCAGTGCAACCATCATTGCTTCACTGGTCTAGGGGTGCTACACCAGCAGGTGGCTCTATGGTGTAAATGCAGTATCCCCAATCTTCATCAATACCAGCCTGCGAACCTACCAGGTTCTCCTGCGATCATGCCTGGTCAGCTTCTGTCCTGGTTTTGTGTTGCGTGTAACGTCTTCTCTCTTAAAACTGCTCATTTTATCAGCAGTGATGGGCTCTGATCCACAGGCCAGGAGGATTGCTGGGTTCAGTTGGGTCAGTTCTATTTTTATCTGACTAATTTAAGCATTCAGCACCTTCAGACTTGAGAAGATAACCCACAGAACGTGAGAATGTGGATGTGGATGTTCTATCATAATATTGGACTTAGATGATGTCCTGAGTAAGAGTCAGATTGGCTTTCTACCAGACAAAATTGACACCCGTCCACATTTACACCCTACTCACGCTTAGAAAAAACATGTCCACCACAAAATATTTGTTTTATTGATTTCAAAAAAGCATATGACTCCATTTGACACAAATAATTGTTTTACAAACTCCTTAAAAATGGTGAAGGAGGTAAAGTCTACGATGTAATTAAGTTAATGGAGTTGGGGAACAAATGTGCACTGAAAATCAGTAACATAGGGACAGAAGTCTTCACTCAGGGTCATGGGGAGAGACAAGACTGCACCCTGAGCCCAGCACTATTCAATATGAGTTTAGAGAGATGTTGGAACAGTCTGCAGCACCTGGTCTTACACTACATGACATGGAGATCAAGTTCCTGCTCTGCACTGATGATCTGGTTTGGCTGTTGCCCACAGAACAGGGGCTACAGCAGAGTCTGACACTGCTGGAGCAGAACTCTCTGACCTGGGCACTGACAGATAATCTGAACCTAGAACAGGGACTACAGCAGAGTCCGACACTGCTGGAGCAGTACTGTCTGACCTGGGTACTGACAGCCCATCAGAACCCAGAACAGGGGCTACAGCAGAGTCTGACACTGCTGGAGCAGAACTGTCTGACCTTGGCACTGACAGACAATCTGGACCCAGAACAGGGGCTACAGCAGAGTCTGACACTGCTGGAGCAGTACTGTCTGACCTGGGCACTGACAGACAATTTTGGACCCAGAACAGGGGCTACAGCAGAGTCTGACACTGCTGGAGCAGTACTGTCTGACCTGGGCACTGACAGACAATCTGGACCCAGAACAGGGGCTACAGTCTGCCGTTGCTGTACAACAACACATTGGAACACACAACCAACTCCACATAACTCAGACTGACAATCTGTTCATCTGGGAGTCTGGACCTGACAGTGAAGGCACTGAAGGAGAAGGCAGGCAGACTTTTCTATGCCATTAGAAGGAGGCCCTACAACATCAACACCTCCATAAGAGTTTAGGTGCGAATATTGGAAATTGTAATCCAACCCACTGCCCTATATGGCAGTGAAGTGTGGGGTCCATGTGCAGACCAGGTTTACACTAAATGGGCAAACACCACCTAGAAACTGTACACAGAATTCTGTAAAAACATCCTCCATGTGCAGAGAAAAAAAACAGTTGGATACACACACACAAATGCAACGCAAATTGGAATGTGAAAGAATCCTAAACAGATGATGCATACTGACTGAATATCTGACCAGGATAAGAAACGGCAAAGAGAAGCAGACGCTGAAAAGGAAAGGAACAGTGACACAATCTGGCAAGAGAAAGTGGGCAACATGAGCAAACCTGGATACCCAGAGAGGAGAGGTTGTGCTCCCACTGCCAGTGGGGAGAAACAGAGATAAGATCAGATTTTATTGTCCCCTGAGGGAATTTTTTTATGGACACCCAGCACTCCTGCACATTTACATAGAATGCAAACCAAAAAAAGAAGAAGAAAAGAAAAACATTGCACATTATTCTATTACACAAAATGAGAAAAACATTGCACATCACTCTATTGCACATATACATTATAACACATAACAACATGTAGCATTTATATCACATCACAAAACATATTGCACTCATGTGGGTTGTAAGAGTCAAAAGTGTGTTTATCCTTGACATTTGCGTTGACAGCTTTAATGGATAGTGGGACAAAGGAATGTACCATTTTAAAATGTTATAGTTAACGGACATTTGCTTCAACGTGCTTATCAATAGATGGGACTGCAGCGTATTAAATGCAGAGCTCAAGTCCACAAACAGCATCCGAGCATAGGCATTGGGGTCCTCTAGATGTACTTTCTACTGCACTGTGAGAAATGTTCTGGGATTAGACAAACATTCTCCCCCAAAATAACAAGTCTAATCCCAGAATTCCCACCCCTACCAGAATCAAAACAGCTCCCAACCCTACTGGGAGAAGAAGGAGGGAACTATAATTGAGCTGGCAGCACAGTACGTGATCTCATGTCACAGCCTGAGGAACAGCGAACCTGTCTCAGTAATGTTCTGTGCTGTATGTTGAATGTAAATGTCCTATGATGTATTTGTATTATACATGTATGAAGGTGTTGTATTGATTGTACTGTATATGCATTGGCAACACTGTAACATACTGGTCATGCCAGTAGAACTGTTTGAATTGGCATTTAATTTGTCAGCTTTGTTTGTTCCAGAACACCAATGGTGTCTTTTAGAGAGGCTTTAAATTTCATATTTTCAAATAAAAGGGTAGATCAGGGAGAAAAAAGTAACCTTGACCCACTGCGAACAATACAATGATTGAATAACTAGAGCACATAATGTATTTCTTGGTTGCGTGTGTGGAATGCTACTTTCCATAACAAATACCTTATTTATCCAATGTTACAGACTCTGCTTTTGGTTGGGTGCAGATAAAATGCATTTTGGGAAAAAACAGCTTATGAGACAGGTCACGTGACCAGACTTCTTATCGAACAACTGGAGTGCACTGAAGCTGCAATTATTAATACTTCTCCGCACTTGAGATTTTGGAATTATTGAGAAAAAAATGCATTTCAATCATAAAGTAGAATTGTGTTTACAACGTCTCAGAGCATCAGTAAAAGCATACTAAATAAACATGCCTGTTTGTATAAATTCAAGTCTTACTGAGTTGAATATCCAAATTAGTAAGCAAAGGAGTAGTCCAAGACATGGCGTGGGGTGTCCAACACACTGCTTTATCTTGGAAGGAAGGGTATTTGTGTCTGCTGTGTTGGCATTGTAGGTGTTTATGTCTGCTCGCTCAGATTGTTTTGCGTTTTGAGCATCAACAGATCTGTCTGTAATCAAGAGAGAGAACAGTGTGTGTCAGCAGCATAACAAAGAATAAATACTTTGGCTCGAAAGCTTTTTATTTCCTTAAGGTGGTTTTCTTCAGGATCCTTTTTCCAGGTAAACTCTGGATTAAAAGAAAAACAAGCCATGCACATTTGTAAAACCTTGTTGCGTTGCAGCTTGTTACACAGGTAATTATGTTAAGTGCTCCACAACTGTTCTGTTATTAACAGGTTGGACAAATTCCATTTCCATCAGAAAGTGCTAAAAATAAAAATAAAACCTCCCCTCATGTTTTTGCTTTGTGCAGAGCTAGCAATGAGCCACTCTGAACTAGAAAATCAGTTAACCTTCCAATTTGAATACAAGGAGAAATACCTACTGTCCAGTGATACCTTTTCATTTCTTTGCCTTTCTTGAGCAAAAAAAGCTTTATCATAGAATTGTGGTGCACTGCTTTTGATCATTTTTAGAGTATAAATATATTCTTATGTCATGGCAGAGTTCACAGCATTCAGATAGTATACAGTACCTTCAGGTTTTCCCGTTTTCTTTTCTTTTTATATACTGTATAGTGCAAACAGATGAGCCCCAGTTAGCTTTTAATTACCAGTTCCACATGGATTCAAAGATTTAATATGATGCCCAATATTTTTAATTTATAATATTTCTGTTGCGCTAATAAATGAAATGGTGATTTTGATAAGCCTCAAAAAGGAAGCAGGTGATACATTACAAGGTTGCTATTAGGTTTCTTAGATTAATTGTACATTATTCTAATGAAGTAGCATCTAAAATTGAATTTAAAGTCATGCCATAAAAAATGCTGTTCTCCTGCCCTTTCACATTGCTTATGTCTTCTTCCGTAGGGTTTTTGAGTTTACTGTGATTCTTTGTACGCCAAGTGACAAACATCTGTCAAGATATTTTCATTTTTGTCCAGAATAGCCCTAAGCAGCACAAGTGATTGGAAGAAAGACACAGAACGTGATTCTCGTGAAAACAGAGAAGATCCCAATAAGGAAACACTTTATTGTCTCCGTGTTTTGATCGTGCTGTTTTTCATGAGTACCCACAGTGACTCTTAAGCAAATAAAGACGTGAGGCTAAGTAGCCATCTCCAGCAGCAAGCAGATAAGCTCAAGGTCACATTGAGAGAACTAAGGCTGAGCTGTAGCCCAGAATATCCTGTCCTACGCATCAGACATTACCAAACAGATCTGGTTACCCTAGATTATTACTTCTGTGGCCACTGAATTCTGACATATGAACACAATGTCTTATTAACTAAATCCCAAAGAATTGATATGTTAGGGACATAGATTTTGCCCAAGTAAGGTCATGCTGTAAAGTAAGTCCAATAGCTGGTTATGCACTAAGGTTCCATTTTCCTCATTTTGCACACAGATATCTTTTGAAATATGCTGTAGTTCTTGGTTATGAAGGACATCAGTTAGCAAAATCGTAACTCTGTATTAGTTAAACACAGAAAACCTGGTTACTTACTGCTGCGTGCAAACATTTAGGACTTTTAGCTGGCTACAGGAAACGTTTGGAAGTTGTGAATTCTGTCAATACCACATGCCACATTCACATTTTAATTTTTTTCATTGAGCATTTAGATGTCATGTTTACGTTTTTACTACGTTTAAGTTTAATAGCAGTTGTGACAACTTCGTTTCACGTAGACATTCACATACAACGTGACCAAGAATGACTAAACCTTTGCACACAACTGTAAAATTAAATATTTATTCATTTAAAGAGTCCGTGAGAGAGTATGCTGTGCAGCTCTGGTTTGTTGGTTAACAGCCATCAAAAACATCCTTGTTGTCAATATTTTTTTAAATGCACATTCGCAGGTCTCATTCCATCTTCTATTATAAACAAAAGATGGCATCTTAGACAAAATGTATACTTCGATTTCTTGTCACTTGGAGCTATCCAGTCTTGTTTTCGGTTTATTTTGTCGCAGATGCAAAGTGTAAATGCTCCAAGTCTGCTGTCCTTTTCAAGTCTATTCTGTTTGTATTTACATAGATTTTTCTAAAATACATTTATTTTATGATATGACGGCAGCCATAGTGGACCAGTACGCTCCCCACACACCAGCTTTCAGTGGGGAGGAGAGCAGAGTGATGAAGCCAGTTCATAGATGGGTATTATTAGGAGGCCATGATTGGTAAAGGCCAATGAGAAATTTGGTCAGGACACCGGGGTAACACCTCTACTCTTTTCAAGAAACACCCTGGGATTTTTAATGACCCGTCAGGACCTTGGTTTTACGTCTCATCTGAAGGATGGCACCTCTTTACAGTATAGTGTCCCCGTCACTATATACTGGGGCATTAGGACCCACACAGACAGCAGGGTGAGCGCCCCCTATTGGCCCCTCTAACACCTCTGCCAGCAGAGACCTTAGTTTTCCCAGGACGCCTCCCATCCAGGTACTGGCCAGACTCACACCTGCTGAGCTTCAGTGGGCTGCCAGCTGTGAGTTGGAGGGTGATATACTGTAGCATGTATAAAAAGCCATGCAATAACTGACACTTTAATATACAAAGCAACAAATCACCTCAATTTATAGTCTCACACCAGCAAGTTAAATGGGTCTGAATGATAATGGTGTAAATGTGATTTTTGTTTTTAATCAGAAGAGAGGCTAAGGAACTGGACACCAGGAATCACCATTTTCATCAGCTGGTTTAATCATTACTGCCAAGGAACACACACTGACAAACATTTCCCGGAATACAAATGGAACATTTAGACAAAAGGTACAAATGCCCCTAAAACAGCCACTACAATGTTACAAATAAAGCATTATTACCATAAAGTACAAAATAGTGATTTATGCATCACAGTGTTGACAAAGTGACAATTTCGGAGCACACTACCGCCACCAATATCAGTTTTGTAAATAAGATTAAAAATGTTGCTTGTTTCAAAAATAAATGTTATTTAAAAAAAAAAGAAAAACAGTCAGGTGAATCCAGGGAAGGCAAGTTTGGTTTGTCTCCATTGTGAAGTCATTATACACAAAACCCTGTCATAAAATTACCATTACCAACAAATAGGGCATTACCAAACTCACCCCTTTAGTGTCATTCACTTCCAAAGCACTTGACATCACCCATAGTTACCATTCAAAGTTTACTATCAGTATAGTAGTATATCTAACCACGGTATTTAGTAACAACCCCTCTACCCCATAATTAAGGTTTAGAATTTAAATGTTCAGATCAAATAAAACATTAAATCTTAATATTGAGATAAAGCACAGCAGACAAATGCACTAGTCAGACGACTGCTTATTAAAGACACACTTACAAATGAACAGACTGATCTGCAAAGCTGTATTTTAAGTGAACAGTATTCATTTATTACGTATCCTCACGAATCCTCTTTTGATGCTACAAACGTAGATGCATTTTTAGATTTGACCAGGGGTAAAAATTTAAAAGGAGGAGTAGCGGAACTGATGCTGCGGGAATCTGTGTGCCTCCTTAATTGATGTAACCAATCACTAAGGAGGGAATTAATGGGGGTGAACCACCCACTGAGGATCACTGCTGAATCTACTGTGCACAAAGGGATTCATGTTCACTGCACAACATGGATATAATGCATTGTACTGATTCTAGATGAGAGGCACGATGCAATTAATTATGTAGAGACGGGTTAATACCAAACTACTCGTGCACACCCACAGTGTCAGGGTCCCCACAACTGCCAAGGTTACTAGCTGATCAAAACCCTTTGAAAGATGCATATTCGCAGAACACTGGACAAACCACTTTCATGATTAATAAAACGCACTTCTGTGGGCTGGGAAACTGAGCTAAGGGATGTCAAGAGGCTAAAGACAAGCATAAAGCAGATGGGAAACATTCATTATTCGATTCACCCCCTCCACGTGACACATACCCAAGGGTCATGAGAAACCTGTAAAAAAAAACCATCTCAACACAGGGATTTTACAAACTGTCAACATCACATAACGCCCACTGTATCCAACATTTCCAGCACCCCACTGTAGTTACAATGTTGTAGAAGACTAGCTGTACATCTGAGGACCTGGATGCAGGGTGTAGCTGAATTCCTTTGCAGAAAAAACAAGAGGGGGACACAGACACAGACCATGAAAAATCAAGGGGAAATTTTAGATTCTAATAAAAAAAAATGTTCTCTTATGTTTGTGAAACAAGTTTTCTGTACACTGTATATGTGTCAGTTTTCAAGGGAAGAGGTCAATAAAAATAGAAACTAAAGGTTCGTCGAAAGTGGCTGATCCTGGATAATGGAAATGGCAACACATTACGATTCATTTTTAATACACAGCAGGCTTTGGTCTGAAATCAGTCACGATGGTAGTAAAATACTTACTGAAAAAAATATAATCTCTCTTCACATATAGTTAATATTCTAAGACGCACATACATTAACAACAGTTAATTCAGCAGTACTTAATGCTGCCCGTTGTGGTGTTCTAAAATGTTATTGCTGTGTACGACTACACATATTTTTGCAAGCATAATCATTTTCGTCATTAATACAAAATGAACTGTAATAATATGAAAGCGTTTTTTTTAATGCTGTAAATGCATCCCAAAAACAAATGTGCAAAGGACTTCAGTTACAGTATCTATCCTGCAGGTGCTCCACAATCCTAACACATTTAGAATGCCTCCTTTTCAGTTTAATATCCTGAAATACAGAATAAGAGCAGACATGTGACAGAAGGGGAACAACCGTCTACAGCATCCTTGTAAACACTGTGAATACCGAAAAATGAATTCAAGACACAGAGCTTCGACACCTGTTTCGCTTTGCTTTCTCTTGTTTGTTTGTACGAAATTATTTTACGTGCCCCTTGCACTGCTTGGCTACCTAATCTATTTAACACTGCGTAGCCTTGCTCATACTGAAAGTGCAAAAAATATCTTTAAAATCCTAAAGTCCTGAAAATATTTTCTTTATTTGACTAAATACAGTTGATTCCCTCATCGTCTGGGTTATATGCTTCTTTTTCTAAATTCTCATTCCCTCACCCCCCTCCCCCCACCCCACCCCACCCCCAAAAGGAGAGACACAGTCAGAGATTTAGTTTGGCACTTCCATTCATCCCCCCATTTTCTGACCATTTCATTCAATTCAGAGTCCCGGGGAAGCCGGAGCCTATCCCAGCAAGCAACAGGTGTGAGGGACGCCAGTCCATCGCAGAGCACACACAAACACTCACACTCACACCGGGGTCAGCTCTCCCTGAAGCCAGTTAACCCACCAGCGTGTATTTGGACTGTGGGAGGAAACCAGAGCATCCGGGCAGAACATACGAACTCCACACAGACAGCACCCCAGGCCTGGAACTGAACCCAGGACTCCAGGGCTACAAGACAGCAATGCTAGTCGCTGTGCCACAGTGCCGTGGTTTGGCATTTTCTAATTTAAAATCATTTGCATTGATCTGCTGGTTTGCTTTGCCTTATGGTGAGGCCATCATCTGGATGGTAGACTCTTCATCCCCTCCTTTGCCCTACAGACTTCACAACGCATTACCTAGAAAAACACGCTTCAGCTGAAAACAGGATCACGTTATCCATGAGAATTAGAGAGAAAGATTAGAGGGTTAAAAAAAGACCATAAGAATAATGTGAATTGTTGTAGAAATGGTATTTAATTCAAACTTTTTTTTCTTTTACTTCTGACCAAAAAATGCATCGGTTCCCCATACTGTATAAGCTGAGGCCGATAACTTGCTGAGCACAAAGGAAAAAATTTCAGCTCGGGCAGCTGTCCTTTAAAGCTGTCAGTTTTTTAAAAAAATATTAAAATCTGAAAGTATATCTGTGTGCTTATAAACCTGAGCAGCTTGGAATGTTCCTTGTCAGATCAGAAAGCAATGCCTTGTGGTTCTAGATATACTATTAATTCAACGTGAGGATGCCTACAAGTCACAGTGAATGACTGTTGCTCTGCTCTCTCCAGTCCCCAAGAAACAGTTTTGTGAAAGTGTGTAATATGCCACTCTGTATCTCTCACTGTAACTCACAGAATCATTTAAAGCTCTCAGGTGGCTCATACTCCACAACTTGCTTTAATTTATGAATCATATCTGTCCCGCTCACTAATGACGGTACCTATCGCTACCATTCTTAGCCCTCCCCCCTCAACCCCACAGCACGAAGAGTCAGAATATTAAAGCCATCAACAACTTTGATTCCTAAAATCAACCAACAGAAAAAATGTAACCGAGGAGTGTATCCCATTCTGCCATGTAACGGCTTTCTAAGCGTGAAAGAATAACACAGGGACATGTTTGTTAGACACCTCAACTGAGATGCAGGTTTTAAATCATGAAAACAGAAAGCTGTACAACTGACTGCAGGTTTAGTTCAGGTTATGTCAGTTTTGCACAAACTTCTGCTTAGGAGCACAGGTGATATTTTTCATTATGATCATATTTTTCACACACCTACTGTATGTATTTATTTTTATCTTATTTTTATTTTGTATTACTGTTCGTATTCTAATTTTTTGTCTATCCCGATGCCTGTTTTTTTTGCTTGTCTTGGGCTGCTGTAACACATCAATTTCCCTTCGGAATCAATAAAGTCTTATCTATCTAGGTCCTTGTTAAGCCATCTAATTTGTGCCACAAGGGGAATTTTAAATGGTCATTTGGAGGATTTGAATCTAAAGAAATCCAAACCATAGTGAATCTACAGTACATATTTATACTGCTTTTTTAAAGTCCCCTCCAGGAGATACTGTACACCTGTCAAAAAGCTAAAGCCAACAAATCCCTGGCTTCTAAAAAAGTTTCTTCTCTGCTTCATCTCGTAAACCCACATTTTGGAATTGGCAATGGCTACTTTGGTTGAAAAATTACAACGAGGGTCAGTTACTAACATAACATAAAAACAACGTGTCAACAAGATATCAGATGTACGGAATCATGTAAGTAACAAAGGACTACACTAGTTATTGCCACACACTCTCAAACAATGCTAAAAAAATAAGAAACTGCCTCAACCGAAATTTACCATATAAAGAATGTTTGAACCCGCGATGTGCAACAGCTGCTGGATTTGTAATAGTGCAGAGTAGCTCCTGAAAATGAGCAGTACATATTGTGTGCACTTTTCCATCTTTCTCAACATGGACTACAGAGTATTGCTGCTTCTCCTTTATCATTTGCCATGACTGCCAACTGTTTCATAAAGAAAGACAGGAACAAAATAAAACTCCAATCTGAAGGAAAGGAAAAGAAGTGGGAGACATGAATATATGAGGACTACATTAAACTGGTGTTAAACTGGATAAAGGTCTTACGCCTGACTCTAGCTTTTAGGAATCTTTCCAGATCCTGTTTTTTGCTGGAATAGCAAGAGTGACAGGACAAGCAACATTGTGAGAAGAAAGGCAACAGAAAATCAACACATAATATTTTGAATAAAAAAAGTCTGAAATGAAACAAAGGGAAAGCACAGATTATAATACTTTCCTAATGACATTTCTAGTCTTGAGGCTGGTCTACTACAAACTGCATTGAGTTTAAACCTTAAAACTCGTACTAGAGCACACAAGGCCTTAGACCAGCACTCAGATATACAATAAGTAATATGATTAAAATTTGATTTTAATATTTTAATCCTGTTAGAGGCAGAAAGTAGTCAGCTTGCTGATAAAACAACAGGAAGATACATTAACCATCTCTCCAGCAAAAGAGATATTGCTACATTAAACAAATACATTTTGAAAGAACCTTTATCCCCCCATGACATGAAAGAAACACTCAAAATATTTCCTCTTAGAATACAAACTCTTACCAGAATAACTGCACACTGAACTACAACCTCTAACTTTGTAGTAATACCTGTAGATTTATTGCTTGATTACTGAGAAGTTCTACACAGCAGAAGTAAACAGTAACACAGACTAGATAGGTAAGGCTGAAATATTAGCAGAAAGACAGGAAATCACAACAGAGGCCTTTCACACTACGAATCAACTATATGCCACTACAACTTCAGTGCCCAAATGCCAATTTAATTGAATATCCAGTGGCTGCCATCCCAGGAGATAAAGGGCAGAGCTGAGAGCACCCCTGCATGAACAGGAACTCAAGTCTATAAAACATACTAGATCTCAAAATAATGATTATAGGAGGAATAAAGTTACCTTACAGAAAGAAAGATCAGTGGCCAATATACTGTATTGCTGTGAATCTAAAGAACGACTAGAAATCCTAAGGTCATATCCCTTAAAAGGCTACAATGAAAACAAAGCACTGTTTTCAGCTGGTTATATTACATACTGTATACTGTAACTGTGCTGCTGACCTCAGTTTGATAATCGGTTGTTCAGTAGCTAAAAACATTTTTCTGTTATATATCATTTGATACTTCATAAGATCTTGCATTTTTCATTAAATTTTCAACGGGTACACTAAAAACTAGGGATAAAGTCGACGTTAGCTGCAACTGTATTAACCACATTCCTGAACCACTAATTTGAATTAAAATGACTTAACTTTCATTTCCAATGCTTGCTGTTTAGACTGACCTAAAAGGAACATTTTTAAAAAATGGGTGACAGTATTTGACCAGAATTCAGTGGTGTGTAGAAGCAATGTCTGTCAAATTGGGATTGAAAGCCTTTGAGCTGTAGTGTGGCTTTGGAATCAGTCATAGATCTAACCGTGATGGCTGTGACTGAGACTCACTGGTGCTTTGGTGTCCTTCCTGGACCTGTGACACTGCAGTGCAGGACACATGTCAGAAGACCCTTAAGCCTCCATATAATCGCACCGTAACTATCCAAAGCTTTTGTTTCTGTGATCCTCCCTTGATCTGAGCTTGTCAGGCTGACACTGAGGAAAGGTGCTGCTATTGACAAGGCTTTGAGTTTCCTCAAAAAAAAACCTGCGATGGATTTTAAAACTGCAGGGGAGAACAAGTGGGATGAATCCACAGAAAAGCAATAACAACAAAAAAACTGAACCCTTAAGCTGCACCAGAAGTACAGTCATGGCAAAGATGTCCATTAATCGTACAGTCATATTTCTCATTAACACTCATGCTCAGGAATATTACGATGTAGGACTGACAAGATTAAAATGACCTCTTGACTTTAGAACAGAAACCCAGAAACAAATCAATATGGCATGGATGGATCCTAAGGCTTATCCGAGGAGCTTGGCATCGAACACAGCGTCACGTTTTTTCTATTTCTTTTTCAAAAACTGGAGAGGTCGTAGTGTATTCTTTACAAGGACCAAAACCCTCTAAATACCACGATCTGCCAAAGACAGCAACGCCTGCTGCTTGAACCTTGACCCCCGAAGAGCGCTGCTATTGTCGCCATAGTTACCGAGCCTCTTGAAACACACGGCAAAATTCACTGCACGTGTACGTCAGTCTTGGGGCCGGTTAGTAGATAGAGGGTTTAAGGCAACTTTAAAAAATCATTTTGCATACTTCTGCATACTGCCACTGGATTAAACCACTGTATTTTCCCCCGTCCCCATTACGATTATTATTACTCAGTTTTGACAATGCTCATTTGTTGAGTTTACAGTGCTCTGCATGAGTTCCCTCTTCTTCAAGTAATATTCATCCCTCTCCTTAGTGCTACTGGAAGGTTGTTTTTGTTGGTTTTTTTTTCTTTAAAAAAAAAAGAATCTCGGCACTTGCATCAGTGCTCTGGAGTTCACCACGCTGCCTCCAGGACCATTCTTCATGTGGCTTTCTGTTTCTGATTGCAGTTGTTGTCTGTGGCGGCGTGGCTGTTCTGTACTGCTGGTTGCCCCTGCGGATGTGCCTGCTGAAGACTGTTCTCTTGGTGGCTGTTGCGTTTATGCCTTGGTTTCACCGGTAACACCATTACCAACAGCAAGCACGCCATGTGTAGACAGAAGTACCAGGACCTGGAAAGGAGGGAAAGATTGCTTTCTAACTTGACAGGAGTTGTTTCAAAGGTTCAGCACAAGACACACGAGCAGGAACACAGATGGCTTCCAAATTGAATGACATACTGTACAGTACAGGCACTAAAAGCTTTTATGTGTTGGATGTAATGAAGGCATCACCAAGAGGGAAACAATCATTATTCAGAGACTTCCTTTCTTTTGCTCTACATACATCTGCTCCCCTGTTTAGAATTACAGTGCAATCATAACAATGTTACTCAATTCTGTGGATTTCTAAAGCCGCTCCACACTGAAATTCCGAAGTGAGATTAAACAATCCACACTGGCTATTCTGACTTAATTCCCACATATGCATAAGTGATAAATAAGTTGTTATAACCAGTCTATTGTTACAGAATTTCTACTTAATAAGAATGATTAATTTTAATACCACTAAAATATTTTATCTCCTTAAGAAGACAGTATCAACCTTTTAATTCATTTTGATCTCCCAGTCATAAAATATCTGTTTTGATTTCAATCCACATAATACATTGTTTTATCAATTCATTAAACTGTCTGGATAAAGCTTAATGGTAATGAAAATGCAAAAACAATAGCAAAATGTAAGTTTTCCAGTTATTAGATGCCTTCCTATACTGTATACCTTTATTTTAAAGAAAGCTATACTGATGGAAAAAAGAAACGCATCATTTTCTGGAATGAGAATACTATAGTTAAAGCTTATGTACTTTCACAAAAAGTTGTCAATTTGTTTAAAGCCCTATGACCAGCAATACAGCTTGTGCAGTGAGGCATTGCAACTTGCTAATCACACGAAAGCTCATTAGGTGCACTTTTACCCAGTAGGTCCAGGTGGAACAGTGCCTGATCAGGTCACCTTTTAAAAGGCCTTAATTCAAAGCTTAGGTCACTGCAAGAAAAAGGCCACACTTCCATAATGCCTCGAATGTCACCAGAAGCAAGGGAGAGGGACATTGGCATGCTGCAGGCAGGCATGTCATGTGCCAGCGTTGCCAGACAGTATGGAGTAAGCCGCTCCACTGTGTCCCGACTGCAGAGAAGGTTTCAGCAGACCGGTAGGACAGATGACCGTCCAAGATGGTCATCCATCCATCCATTCGTCCAAGATGGTCACCTTTGAGTGACCACACCAGAGCATGAACGACACATCAGTCTGGTCCATCTGAGAGATCGTTTCAGATCTGCCACCCGTACTGCTGCTGAAACTGCCAGCAGACACAATGCCCGAATGAGTGACAGGACAATGAGGCTCCATGCTGCTGGCCTTAGAGCAAGGCGGCCTGTCAGGGGCCCTCTGCTCACTCCTCCTAGACGTCACACACGACTGGCTTGGGCCAGACAGAGGCTGCGATGGACTCGTCAGCAGTGGCATCAGGTCCTCTTCATGGATGGGTCACTCTTCAGCCTGTTCGATGCAGACGGGAGGGCCAGTGTGGAGGAGGAGGTGTAGCGTTTCTTTTTTCCATCAGTATATTTGCAGCCTGTATTCGCACTATTTGGGGAATTTTTAATAGTACCAGCCAAAACAAAAAAAAATAAAAATAGTCTATGAACACAGCCTTTGAAACCTTGATACTTACTTGTAGAACTTAAGAGATGATTCCACAGATAGCAGCACAAATGGCACCACTGTGTAGCATATAGCAATCTGGGTTCCTGCCCACGTTATGACATCGTAGATGAGTTTGTGTGTCGAAGAAGCCAGGAAGTACTGTCTCACGTTGTGTCTTAACTGGAAAGCAGGGGGTGAGAGAGATTGATAGCATACATTATTTTACTCCACACTAAATATGCTCAATATTACCTTTATGATACAGGATCATATCAATCAATTTATTTCAGGAAATAAATGTAATGTATAATATGCAGAATTGGTGCAGAATATTTGCATAATAACAGGCATATTGTTCATACAATACATAAATGATCTCTGTAATAATATCACTTGTCTATTACTATACTGAAGGGTGCAGGTCTTTTGATCAGACAGTCGGAGTCGGTTCTAATTCAGGAACTTTTCAACTTTTTTTTACAAGGTTGGCTATATAAGCCTTCCAGATTTCCAGTAGCCGGAATGCCAGCGGTGAGTGACATCACCGTACAGACAGGTCATTACCAGCGATAGTCAGAGTGAGACACCATCTCGCTGAGCTGCCTGAACTGCTCATCAGAAGACACTAGGCCCTCCAGGAAATGAGTCCGGGACTCCTGGTTTGGACTGTCACCATGACGCAAAGGTGAAAGGCTACTTTGCCATTTGACTCATTTTTTTTGTAGCCCGCCATCCCAAAACATTGGACAGGCTGACAGATATCCACCCTGTTAATTGACCTGACAGCCGTAAAAACCTTAATCTCTGTGTGTTTCACAGAAAGCTCCTTGAAGAGTCAGGTCAGATGGATCTCTCCACAGCAGACAGAATATTTAACGCTGCGTTTAACGCTGTGAAAGCTGTTCCATCCATTTTGTGTCTCTGGCCTCTGGAAAGCTGAAGCACCGCTGAAAGTTTAGCTTATTCTGTTAAGCCCTGATAAACCATTTTAGCTAAATTTAGACCTCTTCTGAAAGCACAGACTTCTATAATGGAAGTGAGGTCAGTCTACTGGAAAAAATTTAATTACCTTTTATCTTCCATTTCAGTAATAGTTTCAGCATTATTATAGTAAATTCCAAGTGAAGATGTAGACTATTTGAGTTTTAAATATACTGCACATATATATTTGAAAAAGTAGGCCAGCTATCTTTGTTTATATGGATGAAGGATGATGTTCAAATATTTTTCACTAATTTAATTTTATGCTGAAAGAACTGTAATGCAGTAACACTCCTATAAAGTCAATTATATGCTTCTTTATCCTAATTGAAGGATTATTATAATGAAAGAAAATAATGTCAGAAATGCCCTCAAGCTTCCAATCACCTGTTCATTTGTTGTTTTTTTTGTGCTTCATAAAATTAAAAAAAGACTAAGTCTAAAGACCCTTTAAAAAGTTTAAAAAGCAGGGATATCTATTTTTTATGCTGGAAAAGAACACCAATTTCAAAGTCTAGTGAAGAAGCCAAATGAGCTGTACAATGTTTACAGATTATTTCAGCTATTCTGATCATGGAGCCATTATCTATTAAGTAGGACCACTGAGGAATACTGAATTAAAAAAATCCTGTGCACATTTTTATCAGTATAGCTGATAAAATCTATATCATGTTCTAATCATTTTTAAAAGCTGTAATAGTCCTAGTTTAAATTGTAATGTATTTATATATTTTCAAACACACTCGTGTTGTACATGGCTCAGGAACACTGTCATCCATGGGGTTAAAATCCATTTTAAATCAACAACAGCGTCTGACGGTTCATTAGCCTCAGACAGATATTACCTTTGCAGAATGACTGGGCTCACTGCTTTCGTTTTACAGATAAGTGTTTCCTTTCTTGTGCCTTAAATTTCACTTCCAGAAAAGAGATCTTATTCATCAGCAGTATTACGAAGAATGACAGGTCTCCTTGTACTAAATCTAAATAATGTCCAAAGTTCATTTTTGATCTAAAAATAAGACAGACTGGCATTTCCCAAGAGCCTCGACATTGCTAGATTCTAGGGCTGGATAACTGATATTTCTGGTCAGGACCTGCCATTATTTAAGACACATTTTGACTGCCTGAAGTTATACCCCAACTTTGATGTACCCTTTTAATTAAGCAATTTCGAAATTTTTACTTTCAACATTTTTCTGATTTAATTAACAGAGCCTTTCAGAGACGTTCAACCTCATACAGTACCAAGGATACCAAACTCTTCAGTCTTTATATTATATATTACATAATATATTATATAGTCTTAAAATAGAGAGCTTCCTCATCAATTTACAGGAACAAAAACATTTTACTCTGACTGCTTCTCATTTAACGACTTCTTTGTATTTACACAGATTTTTCTAAAATACATTTATTTAGACTTCTTACTATATTCCCACATAATTCAAAAAAGAAGTAGGATTTCATAACCCCCAGTCCATTCACTGTGTTTAAAACATAACCTTGGGGTGTTTGGTACTCACTGCACGTGCAGCTAATGTCATTAATATGCCAGTCAGAAACGTGATGTAATATCCCGGATACACGCCGTGCCACATCGCTGACAGAATGAAGGTGGCGGCCGTGGGGTTGTACGGACATCGCTCGTAGCAGACCCTGGGCAGACCACAAAAAAGCATCAGCTCATTACGCGGCTGGAACACAAGAAACTGTGGCGCAGTCATACTGTGGTACGGGTTCTCTGTCATCTAACGCGCGCTGGAAACCTCCTAGAGCAGCAAGAAAACACTCTCACGCCATACAATTACAACAATAATAATAATAACTGCTTACGCTTATATAACACTTTTCTGGACACTCCACTCAAAGCGCTTTTCAGGTAATGGGGACTCTCCTCCACCACCACCAGTGTGCAGCACCACCTGGATGATACGACGGCAGCCATAGTGCACCAAAACGCTTACCACACACCAGCTCTCAGTGGGGAGGAAAACAGAGTGATGAAGCCAGTTCAGAGATGGGGATTATTAGAAGGCCATAATTGGTAAGGGCCAATAGGAAATTTGGCCAGGACGCCGGGGTAACACCCCTACTCTTTTTGAGAAACGTCCTGTGATGTTTAATGACCACGGAGAGTCAGGACCTTGGTTTTACATTGCATCCGAAGGACGGCGCCTTTTTATAGTGTAGTGTCTCCGTCAGCCACACAGACTGCAGGGTGAGTGCCCCCTACTGGTTCCACTAACACCTCTTCCAGCAGTGACCTTGGTTTTTCCCAGGAAGTCTCCCATCCAGGGACTGACCAGGCTCACAACCGCTGAGCTTCAGTGGGGTTGCCAGCTGTGAGTTGCAGGGTGATATAGCTGCTGGCTGACAATAATACCTTGAACACCTTGAATCCAAATCAGAACCAGCGAGTCGCCTGCTTCACCCCTGGCGGGTCCTCTCTTCCCACACGAAACGGTCCTCTTTGCGGATTCTGCCCTTTCTGTTGCTGTGAGGTCAAAACGCGTTACTCCCGGACACTGTTCTTCTGACTCTTTTGCTCCTACCCGCTGGAATTCTCAACCCGTTTGCGTTTATAGCGCTCCTGCCTTTTCTTATAGCTCTTCTGTTACATTTCAGGGTGTGTTGCAGGCTCATGAACTAAGGTGCGTCACGGGTTTAATAACTTGTTGTTCCGACCTTACGTACGTATGGAAATCCCCGTGCTGTGAGGTAAAGAAAATAGCCCTAAAACCTTAAGGGAGCGTACTTGTTTTTTTCACTACACTGTATTAACAACAGATTCTACTGTGGCAGTATTCATTCAACAAACTATGCTTTTCGTCTTCCATACCTTTTGAGCCAGAGTGCGGTTTGTATATTCCAATTATCAAGAAACATCTTAAAACTGGTGGCAAACTGCGAATAAAGAAAACAGCAGGTATTTATTAAAAAATTCCATTTTGCAGTAGGAAAAATTGCATCTATCGACAACACGCCGAAATGGAAATGGAAGTCTCACCTCTATGTCCACTATTCTTAAGTTCGAGATCAGATCCCATCGCGGCGATCCATCTTTGTTATAGCCATTAAAGCCAAATCCTGCTGCGTTGTTGATTGCATCCGCTGTCCGAAAACAAGAGGGGAAGAGAGCCTGTTAATGGTGAAAGGGACCGTCCGAAAAAGGCAGAATGAAGCCGGGCACCTTAATCAAGCACTGTTCAAACAGAACGAGACGTTTGTCCATTTTTCAACTGCTCCATCCAATTCAGGATTGGGCGGGGAGCCAGAGCCTAGCCTGGCAAACAACGGGCGCAAGGCAGGGCACACACTGGATGGGACGCCAGCACACACAGACGCACCCACTCACACCAGAGTCCGTTTTCCCAGAGGCCAATTAACCTACCTTCAAGTCTTTGGACTGAAGGAGAAAATCTACATGAACCCGGGGAGAACATACAAACTCCACACAGATAGCACCCCAGGAATTCAACCCAGGGCCCCAGCGTCCCAGCGTCCCAGCGTCCCAGCGTCCCAGCACTGTGAGGCAGCAATGCTAACCACTGCACTACCACCCCACCCCATAATAACACATGCATTGAGAAAATAGGTTTGGAAAATAATTCTACACTTCCAATGCACCTTCTGAAGCATGAAATAAGAATTTCACAGATAATTCTACCCCTCTGCTCAATAGAGAATAAACACCACCAATCAATAGCAGTTCCAGCTGTGATATGAAATGATTTGGTAACACTTCAGTTTAGGAGTTTAAAATGACACTTAATAATTGCACATCAAATGACAAGATCTGAGTTATTAGCATTATTCATTGTCAATGAATAATACATTAACTTTGGAGTATAATTTAAGCTTCATCAGGCATTTTACTAATCACTAGAAGCAGTCAGTTACTAGTACATTATTGTTGTTCGTTACTACACATTATAACTTAAATGCTACCAACAAGTCTTAAGCTTAAAGCTCTGCAAATTTAAGGAAAAAATAAAAAATTGATAAGAAAGCAAATTTCACACAATTTAAACCAACTCACTTAAAGATAAAATAACTCATTTAAATAAAATAAATTGTACTTTTTAGTGTTTAGTTCATGCATCTCCTGCTTCTATTAATGACACAGTTTTTTGTTTTGTATATCGATAACACTGCCCCTTTGTATTGATATTTGTTAAATACCACTTAACTCATAACACCATTAATAATAATAATAAATAAAAAGTCATGTCAAATACACTAGAAATGAACGGCTTCCAATTCCTCACAAATACACAAGAGGGCAGTATAATACCATACAACTACATCTACAGTCCAGCTGAAGAACTGAAATGTGCTGTTTGTATTTTAACATTACAGACTCTTCCAGTCTTGGTGAAACATACACCTTGACTTGGCTTCATCTGGATTTTCTCATATGTTGATAGTGTATGCTGAACAGTCACATTTAGGCCCTGCTGATTTGCAAGCCAAGACTGCACAGGTTAGCAGCAAACATTTAACCACTGAACCAGTGACAGCAACCAAATTACTTATTTAACCATGATGTACACAGGCTTCAACTGTGGAAGAGACCTTGCAGCACTATGCCATTCATGAACAGCAAGGTTTCCTTTGTAGCCTTGAGAGGTCTAATAGCTTTATAATTGGCACTCAAATTTATTTTTACATCTGGAGTTTAAGTACTTAAGCAAGCCAACGTTAACATTACAATAATAGAGGAGGATACGAAATGTGGAATTGTGGTATTATTGAAGCATTTTAAATTTCCTTTTCTTTCTTGGTGAACAAAGCCTGAGAATGCCTGAGCTTATTATTGACATTACAGTCTAATTACAGTAGGTTTCCTGGGGTTACCTATGAAGGTAACTGCATTTATAACCTTTAACCTTCCGATTTTTCTGGATGCTGACATACACTTTATTATGGAGCAGGGTGCTGCGGCAGTTTGAGTTGGTTGCAAAGGAACTAAGTAAGTTCCTCTGTCTGCTGTTTAACCTTCTTAATGACTCATCTCTTCTCCTGAAAAAGGCTTAACAGGTGGAATGTTGCGTTTTTGTATTTCTGTTTTTCAGTCTGGCATTTTTACCTAATTAATTACTCTGGGTGCGTAACTACTAGGGATTTGAATGGGTCACTATATATTTATCTATTGAGATAAAGGGTTGTGTGTGTATGTGTGCGGGGGGGTTAGGACAATTTTAAATTAACTTCTGTATCACAAAACTTTCATTTTCAGGGTCATTGATTTCCATGCAGAAATAATGGATGTCCAATTTTATACTCATTCAACAGGAGGAATTTTATGGGTCCAAAATACCAAATACCGGATCCAGTTGCACAGAAAACACATTAGCTAGGGAACAGAGTACAGAAAAACACGCCACCTGGTATGATAGCACTTTTTTGCTTTTATGTACAGTGCTATAAATACCTCTTTTAATGGAACAGGAATGAATCGTTTTATTAGACGTTATTGATCAATGGCACAAAAAAAACCCCAGCTAGAAATGAATTCTGGAGTCTCTTCAATATGTTCAGTTCTAATGAGCTCCTCAGGAGCAGAGCGACTAGCTGTGTTGCAATTTCTAAGCGTGCTGCGAGACTGAATAATTACGTAATGCATCAATACACTACGTCTGGAAAACTGGCCGCAGTAAAAACGCTTGGATTTTTGTCCACTTACGTAAGAACCCGATAGCGACAGAAGGCGCTTACCGAGAGTCCACACAAAGTAGTACTTTGGTCTGGTCGCCAGCATAGACAAGTAGAGATAAAGGACCTGGGTGTAGACCGGTGTTGAGGCAGTGAAGACGTCGTCCACATTGCGCTCCACTGTAAATCTTCTGGAGACCGTCAGATATACCAGGAGAGAGACTGCACACACTGCCAGCTTGTGAATCACATCCGTCTGAGAGTAAAGGAAAAGCACAGTTTACAGGAGGTACCCCGCAGCTTTCATGTTTTAAGAGTGGGAAAGACACGGCTAGTTGTAAAGCACTAATAATACACGCATCGTAGGGACACACTGTCACGTGACTTGCGTTGTATTTGAACGAGGAAAAGAAATATCAGCCACCTGAATTCTTTGTCTGCTTTTCAACACCAGTTTATTTTAACAATGATTTTTAATGACGATCTGAGGACTTTAGCCGGAACAGCTTCATATTATTGGAGGCTATGTTTTTAACTAACGAGCTGTTCACTCTCACATGCACACGGCTTGCGTAATTGGCAGTGGCAGAAAATTAGGAAGAAATACCTCAAATGGAATCAATCTTCTTATTCTGCAGTCCTTGTAGCAACAGACACATTAGTTCTGCTGGTTATACTTTTAATGATTGATTTCTGAGGCATAATGAACAAGTTGTTCATGAAAAAGAACAAGGCTATTAGTCTGTGAAATACAGAGAATCCTGTTAAGATTTAAACAGATTCAAGAACAGAAGGTCCCAATGACAAATCTAAATGGTGTTTTTAGTCTTAGACATCTTTGGTTTGGCAATGCACTCATTACACCTAAAGTCCTAAAGGCCAATGTTCATTCATTTTTTTCAGTCACACTATAGACATTTGCTACTATAACTCAGTTTTGCATCTTGAATCACCATCTCTGGTGTTTTATAAAGTCACTCATGACAGAATACACAGGACGCTGTAGATTTTTGATTTACTGTAATGATGAAGCCTGACCTTATTTTGTCTCGCTGTGTAACACTATAATAATAATTGCTTACACTTATATAGCGCTGTTCTGGACACTCCACTCAAAGCTCTTTACAGGTAATGGGAACTCCCTTCCACCACCAGTGTGCAGCCCCACCTGGATGATGCGACGGCAGCCATAGTGCACCAGTACTCTCCCCACACACCAGCTCTCAGTGGGGAGGAGAGCAGAGTGATGAAGCCAGTTCATAGATGGGGATTATTAGGAGGCCATGATTGGTAAGGGCCAATGGGAAATTTGGCCAGGATGCCGGGGTTACACCCCTACTCTTTTCGAGAAACGCCCTGGGATTTTTAATGACCACAGAGAGTCAGGACCTCGGTTTTACATCTCATCCGAAGGACGGCGCCTGTTTACAGTATATTGTCCCCGTCACCATACTGGGGCATTAGGACCGGCCTGGGCCACAGGGTGAGCGCCCCCTGCTGGCCCCACTAACACCTCTTCCAGCAGCAACCTTAGTTTTTCCCAGGAGGTCTCCCATCCAGGTACTGACCAGGCTCACACCTGCTGGGCTTCAGTGGGCTGCCAGTTGTGAGTTGCAGAGTGATATAGCTGCTGGCTATTATTATACTAGGTACACTAGTGTAATTTCATCCTGGGATTCATCTCCATTTTAAAAAAAAGCTTCCACAATGATGCATTCAAACTAAAACAGATAAAGGAAAGCACTGCAAGGTGCCAGTTGACAAGCTTGTCGTACTGTAGCGACACAGAAAATGTGTATGAACATTTGGTGTGTTTATAAGACTGCTAAGTTAACTTTTGATATACCAGGAGAATAAATGCTAGGCTTCATAGACTCACCTGGTGAGCTGTAGGAAACCCAGACAGGGTTAAAATAGAAAGTGCTGATTCAGACTTTCTTTAACCTGACTTGCAGTTTACAATGAAATCTCAAAAACACTGGTTTCACAATAGCTATGGCATTTTTCTATAAAGGTGCTGTTAGAATCTGTCTATGCTGACACAAGTTATTTTGTGCTTTACGAAATAAAACCCTGAAGTTGTAAATTTTCACATCAGCAAATCAGATATACAGTTTACTATAGTGTATATCACAGAATAAACAGGGCATGAGAGAAGTTAAGAAGCACTGTTATCACTGCAAATGAGTATACATCTCAAATATATCTAAAGATTCTCCACATCTAAAATACATTCTCATACATTTCAATTAGTTTAACTCTGGTTAGTGTTTCCTAGCTTTACACATAACAGACATAGGACGTATGAGAACAAGTAATAGGTTTATTCCATGCTGAAAAGAGAAGAAAGAAAACACAACGTTTCGGCCATGGAGCCTTCTTTGGGTGTGAAGAAGGATCAGGATCAGCAGGATCACACCTGAAGAAGGCTCCACGGCTGAAACGTTGTGTTTTCTTTCTTCTCTTTTCAGCATGGAATTAGCCTATTACTTGTTCCTTTGCAGCCTACCCATGCTGACGCAGCTCCCCACCTGAACTACATAGGACGTATGAGTTTATAAATACTTGGTTCAGTTTTGTCACTCTTTTTGTGAATGGGTTCTACATTAGCAACCTTCCAATCAATGGGTATTCCTCTTGTCTCGAGTGTTGGAATAATTTTCTTGACATTCTTGACGTTCGATGAATAACGTTTATTAACAGAAGGCCCAGGAAATCTGTTGAAGTGCTTCTAGTACGTGTAACACTTCTGCCTCTTTAATGTTAATATTATTTCATGCTTAGCCTGACACACGTCATTTATTTCTTTCATGGTAGCTCTGGCTATTTTTCCCACACCTTCTTTGTCCACTGCTACTGCTTCCTTGCTCACGTTTTTGCTTGTGTAATTCTTATGTTTTGGAGAGCTTCAGACAAAGGTTTTACATTTCCTCTAAGGTCCTTCGTATTGGCCTATGCCGCTTGAGTTGCAATAAGGCACTTAGTCTAATACACAGAGGGATGCCAACCGCTGCAGTGGCAAACTATTTACAGTGTCAATCTAACAGTGCAGAAATTGTCCCATTCTACTGCATTGTCCTACCTGGGTTAAGCCCTGCACTGTCTTATTACATTAGCAAAGCTTATCCCAGCCGCCTGCTTGTCATGATGAGTGTCAGGTTGCCGTTAGGCAACAAAACCTCCAGGGAGGAGGCATCTTTAAAAGTGGGCTTATTGTGAGCTGTAGTAGTTCAGGTGGGGAGCTTCGTCAACATGCATAGGCTGCAAAGGAACAAGTAATAGGCTTATTCCATGCTGAAAAAAAGAAGAAAGAAAACACAACGTTTCGGCCGTGGAGCCTTCTTCACACCTCACCACCCGTGAGCCTTCTCTCACACCTGAAGAAGGCTCCACGGCCGAAACGTTGTGTTTTCTTTCTTCTTTTTTCAGCATGGAATAAACCTATTACTTGTTCATAAGTGGACTGTGACATCTTACAACATTTCATGTTAGCAGCCAATAGAGTATTACTATTACTTGTTCCTTATTGTGAGCTGACTGGCAGAGACCAGGCCTGTCACAACACAGAAAGGATGACAACAATGAGCTTCAGTCAAGAACTAACAAGTCTAAGAAACGCAGTCGGGCAAGTCACAGGTTTTGTTTGAAGAGATGCTTTAGGTTAATTTAATATGCAGTCTAGTTCATCAATCATATTAGTCGTACGAATCAAAGTGAAAGAAATGACAGCCTACCTTCGGTGAAGGATCGCTCTGTTTGTACTTTCCATTTTCTTTCCCGTTTGCTTCCAAGTGTTTCTGGTGATAGGCTGTGCCTTCAATGAAACTGATATAGTCTTTGTAAGAGCAGGTGGGTCCTGCCAAAATACCCATGAAGTTGCAGTTGTAACTTAAATACTCCAGCAAACTCGGCATTCTCCTGTATAGCAAAAACAAATGACACCAGTTATGAGCATGGGCCAAACCTAGTTGAAGAGAGAAAGAACAACTAAAAATAACATTAAGGAACAATAATCGAAAAACACGCTTTAATTTATTTGCTGTTAATTATACCCCAATATGCAACAGCTTTAAAATCCAGATCGAATCTTAAATCTTTTGCAAACTTAACCAAAAAAAAACAGCCTGAATGGTCTTTGTCCTATTTATAAAATACATGACGTTTTAAAATAAAGACACTGTTTCAATGTAAAATTCTACAATGCCTCTTTAATTAAAAGCATCATTGAATTTTAAATAACACTGTTTGATTTCATAAAAACTGAAGAACCTTTGCAGAAGTGTAGCAGTTGTAACTATACTGAAAATATCTTCATTAAAACGCAGGAAAAGACAATTATCAACATTACAAACAAGGTTTCTTGTTGCCAATTTATACATGATTTTCTTCCAGTTATTTGTTGAAATAAGCCAGGGTATCTGCTTCAAAAATGTGTCTAGGCAGCTTGTTCCAGACAAACAGTTCTTTGTTTTTCCACATCGTTTTCACTTGTGACATCTGTTGTTGGGTTCACTGTTGATACTGTAGAAATCCATCTGGTTCCTATGCCATATATACTAACCTCGGTATTCTGATTACCTAGAAGGTTAAATTGACGTGCAAATACAGTTGTGAGAGAAAGGTTGTGAACCCTTTTGAATTATCTGGATTTCTGCATGAACGGCTCCTAAAATGTGGTCTGATCTTCATCTAAGTCATAATAATAAATAAAGACAGTCTTATTTAACAAACAACATACACAACGTCAACAACTCTTCTTCTGAGGTCCTCTGAAATCTCTTTTGATTGGGCCATATTGCACTTCAACAGAATTCTGTTGTGAACAGCAGGCAACCTAAACTGTGTGATTTTTTTTTATAAGGCCAATCCCAAACCTGAATAGATTGGAACACCTGACTCACTGATTGGAATACCTGACTCCAATTACCCTCTTTTCAAGATGTCATTATCCTAGAGGTTCATGTACTTTTTCCATCAATGACTTTGATTGTTTAAACCATTTGTTCAATAAAGATATGGCAATGTAAAATGTTGTGTGTACTGCTTGTTATATAAGACTGTCTTTATTTAATATTATGACTTAGAAGATCAGATCGCATTTTAGGAGCCCCTTCATGCAGAAATCCATATAATTCCTAAGGGTTCACAAACATTTTCTCAAAACTGTATAAATAAACCTCTTTTTCATAAGCAGCTTCTAAAAATGCAGTTTCCCATTTTATATCTTTAGTTTATTATTTTTTACACATGTGTAAAACATTTCTCTCGTCTGTATTAGATGTCTTCTTCCAGGCATTTTTCCAGACTTAAATTCTATCTAAATCTTTCTGAGTTTCCACTGCAGATTCTATAGTATTTGCTAATTCTCCTAATCTGCTCCATGCAAACTGCACTAGTTTAATATCTACACCAGAATCAAGTTCTTTTATGTAAATTACAGAGCTATGACCCTAATATAGATTCTTGTGGTAGTCCACTAATTACCCCAACTGGAGCACTTATCCCTTATCTGTAATTTTCTTAATATCCAACACCAATTCCCAATCCACACACAGGCATCACACCGAATACCTACTCCCTGTAATTTGAGAGTTACTGAAACTATTCTGAATCTACCATATTGTATGCTCTGTGTATGTCCTGTCGTGCTCTGTGTATATTACTGTCATTGCTTGTTTAAATAACTCCAATAACTTTTTAATATTTAGTAAGTTAGTTAAGCAAAACCTATCTTTTCTAAGGCCATGCTGACCTATGATCCTATTTGCATAAAAATGATCCACTAGATTTCTTCAAATAGCTGTTTCCTAACCTTGCAGGCACAGTGATAGAAGTAAGACTTGATGGACTATAATTATTTGGTTCATTTTCGTTACCCTTCTTTTGAGTGGGCAAGCAGTAGCACATCTTGAGAGACTGTTGGAAGAGTATTATTAACGGTCTATGAATAACTGCTTTTTTTAAAGTGCAATCAATAGAATACCGCAAGGGTCTGGAGATTTGTTTAAGTGCTTCTAGCATGTGCAACCTCTGCCTCTTCTGTGCCAATAGTATTTAATAGGGACGTTTGTCTTTTCTCAGCCGGAAGCACGTTGCCAATTTCGTCCTTAGTGAACAGTGATTGAAATATTTACACATCAGCTATTTTCTTTCTTCATCTAGATGCTTCCCGATACAGGTATTATCCCACATATCTTTATTTCATCCTTTACTGTTTTATTTGTGTTGTAATAAAATTCTTTATTATTTTACATTTTTTCATTTTTGGACTTTTTAATATCCCTTTCTATATGTTCTTCTTGAAATTCATTATAATCCTTTCCTTTAACTGCATCCTGGTCTTTCTTAATACATTTATAACGCAAAGGCCTTTTCCTCGTATTTTTCTAAATTCATAAAACCACTGGGGCCATTGCATTCTAGCCTTTTTTGCTACCATGTGCGTACTCTCTTTTGGAATATCGTTACAGGCTCCATTACATAGGAAAGCTTCATCTAGTTCTTACAGTGAAGTTGGTTTTCTTAGAAAAAACCTTGTTCTCTAAACTCTCAAAAGAATGTACAAATTATGTAATTTTAACCAAACCCTTGCTCTGCCTAAATTCACCTTTTGGATCCATTTAATTTCTGAAGTGATGGAATGACTTTTGGTTGAACACAAGTTAGTTGCCACGGAGTTACAACCACGTGCTGAAGTCATGGGGTTCCACATGAGTTGGATACTTAAAGGGGAGCTGCAGTCCCAATTTCTTAGACCGGTTATTAAATCTTGGTTACAAAATAAATTCATTGGTGAAACAGAAACATTTCACACATTTTGAATTAAGCACACAATTGTGAACTTTGCGAAAGTACCGTAAGCCGCCATGTTGTTGCGAACTGCGACATGATGCAGCCCTTCCTGCTCACTAGTCACTGTAATCACTAATGTCACGCAATGACCAAGCGAATAAGTACATTTTGTGTAAGCAGACATTTCACCGCAAAATGTTCCAACATGATGTGCGTGCTAGGTTAACAATTATGTAGTAATTTAGTAATGTAGTTTTTCGGCAAAACCGTCCTGAAATCGAAAGCAATATTTCTATTGGGTTAAAAGAGCTGTATTCACAAGAGTGCTTGTTCACAATGTCAAAGGAATGAAACACGAAACCAGAAGTTTTTTTGCCTCGTTCTGAATTGCAGAACATGACAATTTAGTCTAATTTGTGATGTAAAGTGGAGGTTTTACAAGTTAATGTGTACATTTTTTATTTTTATTGCAGCTTGAAGAGCACTCGTTAATGCTGATTCTGTCGAACCCCGAAATGCAAAGATAGCGTTGCAGTTCCCTTTAAGATTATAAACCTGCTTTTCACCTTTTGACGAGAAAAGCCCATCAACGCATGTCCCCAGATGCTCCAGTTTAAAATCAGTGCCACTTCAGTATTCTCCATAGCAACATCGCTATGACACAGAGAGAATGTTATAACAACGTTGCCAGTTGTTTTCAACTTCTACAGCAGGGCAAAGAATAATGCAGGCAGTGGCATGAGAATCTGAGTTTTTCACCTAGAAAGACACTACTCAAATGTTTAAAAGCAACCTCCGGAAAAAGGTTTTCTATGGAATTGGAATCGTTGAAAAAGCTGCACTGGAATGGATTCCTCTTGATCCACAACCAGTTTGCGCGGCAGAATAGTCTGTATCAAAGACATTTCCCCTATTGCGTAGAAAATATGGGTTTACATCTTTACAAAGATGATATCTGATCCTAAAGAGTGTATGTCAGTAAAGGTAAGCTGAAAAACACAACACTGCATGTTTGTCAACATCAAGTGAAAGGTTTCACAGTTTCGAAACAGAATGCTTACAATTGACTGTATTCACAGAATTTAGAAAATAATTTACACTGGAATATCTGAAAGGTCATCAAGTGCTTGGCTCATGCTCAGCTGTACCTCACTGAATTTGGACCACAGAAATATCCAAAGGACTGTGTTGCAAATGCAACTCAAGCTTGCCAACGATCAAGCTTGTCTGTGACAGTGCTAGCCCTTGACTGCACTGATCGAAAGAAACCTGACGTACCTGACTTAACTCACGTTAGCCATTTCACTTGATCTTGTTAGCGGTCTGGCACCACACAGTTACTGTGCTTGGACCTCCCCACCCCCACCTCATCACCCAGGATTCTAGGTCTTACATTAGTCCGCTTCCTTCTGCAATTCTTCCCTTTCTCTTCTCATATGTAAGGCCCCACATTGTCATGATTCACCCTACAGCTCCCTGCTGTTGGTTTCTAAAAGAGCGCACTCCCAACACTCTCTCATTTCTCAATGAAGACGGTTTCAATCTGACTTACTCTATAGCAGCCTGACGCATTTAAAACCCCAACGCTTTCTCAGAACTCTCACTGACAAACTTTTTCTTGACCGTACTCAAACTCTCTCACAGTCCTCTGTCCCTCTCAGCTCACTCTCGTAATTCGAGTTCTTCAAAACTGTCTCCTTCTCTCTCACCCAAGGTCCTCCTCTATCCATACCTCTTGGGCTGTTCATCCGTCTGCAGTTGTTATTGTACAGAATATTCGTAAGAATTCGCCCTGCTGCATCTTGATCCTGTTGCTCTCATCTTTGGTGATAAAAGTACTACCATGACTTCTACTATGGAGCACGGAAAACTGCTACTATGGTGAGTCACTACTACCTTGCCAGGCAGTGCCTCTCTCCTGCAAATGCTAATTCCTCCAGTCCTCCGTGGTCCAGCAAGCTACTCCTGTTCCTGGGCAGCACACTTGGCAAGAGAGCTACCACGCAAACCACCTGTCGAGAGCCTGTGGTTCACCTGAATACGGTGTTTGACACATCTTCTCAAGCTACAGTATCTTAGAGCTTACTGATGTCCACAAGCCTGTTAGCCATTCCAATCTGTCTTCCAGCATGACCCCCTATCCACTTGCTCTTCTTTCAGGCTGATCCCATTCTGTCAAGATTCCTCCATAACCTCCACAACCAAACCCTGGTTTCCCAGGGGCTAAATCAGCCGGCTTGGCGTTCCTTCCTCGGAGTCTAGATGCAAACTTAATCTCCCTCTTCACAAGCCTCCTTGATTGACATCCAAGGCATGGCTCATCCCACTGTGAGCCTATCCTGACCTCTCCTTTCCCTCCCTTGGAGTTCCATTCTTTTTGGGTGCTAACACTCATTGTAATTCCCAGTTGTGGCTACCTATCCAGCTCTTTTCCATATCCCAGCTGCCATCTTGGCTCAAGGCCACCCCATGGCCTGTGCTGTGAGTCAATATACTGTACAGGACTTTCAAGGGAGCCACCTCTCACTCTATCACATGACAAAGGCTTCATGCAAGCAGAATGGTCAGAGACTCCACCTGTGCAATTGAAGAAACCTGCACAAAATATCAATTCAAAAGATAAACTGCTCCATCAAAGAAGTGTCTGAGATACTGAAACCACTCTGGGACGCTGCTGCAGTTCTTACTGCAGCAAAGTATCGAGCTGAACCACTCATGGTCCCTTAAATGGTGAATTCACAGTGTATTTGGAAAGTAGATAAAGCCAAGCCTGAATCTGGCTTTAATATGAATCACTACCTTTTAAGTAAAATCCCATCAAGGGTTATTACTGTATGCTCAGAAAATGACTGATTATCAAAACCTCAGCCTTCTTTAATCCACAAATAAAAAAAAAATGTCTTTGAGAACAAGCAAACCTAAGCTATTATCCCAGGCTTGCGTATTACTCTAAACGCCCTGCAAGTGATACAGTTCCACCCAAGAGAGCACGTTCATCTGCAGCCCTGAGGACCATGGCATGTAAGGGATCAGCTCAATTAACTAAAGGTGCATGCAGGGAAGGAGAGGCACCCTTTGGACTCCAGCCCTTGGGCTTATGAGAAAACAATCACAGAGAGGTTTTGCCTTTGTTGACACAGCTGTCTCACCATCTATTTTGTGTGCTGGCAAACATCAGTGCAGAATGATGGACTGTTCTCAAAAGCAATACTGAAAATTATCCTGATAAGCTGTAACCAGTCCTCGAATAAAGACTGAGAAAGGAGAAACTAGAAAATGCTGGTCACGTATAGAAAGAATGAGCTAGAAAGATGTATAATTCCATGTGTGCAAGTGCCCAAATTCATATGTCATGTTAAGTGGGAAACAAAGTTCTTAATATTTTGTTAGTATTCAACTAATTTTATACACATTCGTTGCTGAACCATGTTATTTAATATTATATAATATACAAGAAAATACGTTTTTTTCCCCTATTTTCTAAATTTATGTGTCAACAGGTAAAATTATTGAAAATGTTAATGTTGTTTTTGTTAAACAGATACCTAAAAAGGTAAAAATAAGTCAATTTTAAAAGCATGCATTTTTTTTTACTAATAAACAATAAACAGAGTATTCTTAGCTAAGCAACATCAGTTAAAACACAATATAGTGATACCATAGTGCTTTGTATCATTTCCTGTAGAAGCACACGGAGCGCAACAGGTAAAGCAGCTAGAGTGCTGTAACGAAGCACTGAAGAAGCTCCAGAGCTAGAGGAAGCCAGGAGCCAGCCTGGAGCTGGGGGTCTGTCTGAGTCCTGAAGCCAGCATGAAGTTTAACCTTGGAGCCATTCAAGAGCTGGACAGCTAGAGGAAGCCAGGAGCCAGCCTGGAGCTGGAGTTAAAACCACTGGAGATAACTGAGAGTTCTCATGCCATGAGCTATATTGGGAGAAACTCCAAAAACAAGTTTTCACAGCATCTCAAAACTTTCTGTCTAGCAAGAATGTACCTAATACAGTATGTGTTACGGCTTATTCACTTTTGTAATTTTGTTAGTCAAGGAAATTTCAAATTTTTACAGTTTCATACTATACATTTCAGCCCCCTTTATTTCAGATTATATCTTCTTGAAGCACAGAGCTACATGAGTAGAGGTCTGATTAAACCCTTCTTTCTCTGCCTTTGAATCTCCCCCCACTCGCTCTTCCATCCCCTGTCTCCTCCCTCTCCCCTGGTTGTGACAGCTCCTGGTTAAACGCAGTCACACAGTGTGCTGTGGGAACGTGATGTTTCCTTGGCAACAACAGGGCATCTTACTGGCGTGAATCTGAGGTCCTTGACGTCACTCTTTTTACACTCGCTCTGATGTCATCTTTGTGAAAATAAAAGCTCATTAAGAGTCAGTAGCTGATCACACCCCCAGTACTGCTGGCTTTATAATTACATTAAAAATGCACTAATGTTTCTTGCATGTCAAGGAGAACAGAGGTCAGCTTTCAGAAAAAAAATAAATATCACCTCAGGTTGTGTTCAGACTCTCAAAATAATATCTTAGTGAAAACCTTATTGCGGAAGAAAAACGTTGCGCTGCTTCTATGAAGTGGCAGAGCAACAGGGTTTAAATGCTTTTTAAAGTAATAAGTACAACAGAACTGTATAGATGCATGACTGTGTTTGGTTATGTTTCATTGTATTCATAATAATTCTGCATATTTCATTTAAAATGCTAGGGTATTAGATGTAACCCATCAATTCTGTAATCCACATTTACCCCCCCCCAAACATTGACCACTTAATAATTATGAATGTATTTAAAACCCTGCGGAAAGATAGGCAGTCTTTATTAACTTCAACCATATCCGGCAAAAGGAAAATTTATCGGGGCTGACTAAATAAAGCCAGCGTTTTGGAGAGGGCAGAATTGGATCGGACTTGAACTTAAGACAGCACAGAAAACCGGACTCACTTAAGGGTTTGGCTCAGGGTGGTGAATAAAGTGTAGGACAGACCACTTGTAAATGCAGTATTGTATGCTCTAGTTACTTACTGGGGAAAAAGCTTCGGAAGTAATTTAGGGAAAGTCTAGAGTTATACAATATAAAACCAAATTGAAAGGAGCGCCTCAGCCCAGATGGGCTCACAGTGGGGAGCAATGCTGCCTCGCCGCACTAGGGCCCAGGGTTCGATTCCTGTGGTGCTGTCTGCATGGAGTTTGTATCATCCTTCTGTGTTCACATGGGTTTCCTCCAGGGGCTCTGGGTTCCTCCCACAGTCCGAAGACATACTGGTAGGCTAACTGGCTTCTGGAAAAACTGGCCTTGGTGTGAGGGTGCGTGTGTTTGTGTCCGTGTGCGCGCCCTGAGATGGACTGGCGTCTCGTCCAGGGAGTACCCTGCCTTGCACCTGTTGCTTGCCGGGATAGTCTCCGGCTCCCCCACAGCCCTGTACTGGATAAAGCAGTGAAAAGACAGATGGAAGGATGGATGGATTCGCCCCAGGCATGAAACACTAGAAGCATTAATGTGCAAGCTGTTGCTTTTTCACCCGAAACAAAAAAACATACCTTCAAAACGTACCTTACAGCTAAGCTTCTTTGACTTGGCGTCAGCTGTTCTTCCCTCCGTGCCATTCCTTTAAGCACAAGGAAAAAAACACAGGAAAAGTGGCTTCAGGCAGAACGGAGTCAGAGACGTTATGTTCTGTTACTTCATGTTGAAGACACTCACTCAAAGGCAAGACTAAGAAAGGATGTTACAATGATGTGCACATACTGTACTAGCCAGCATAACCAGCTCTACCATGCAGATGTACAGGGATCACAGCGAACCTTTGTATTGACTATAAACTGGCAGAGTAACATAAGTGCTTTCCATAAATCACAGGACATCTGTGCCATCTCTTAGTGTATGTTTGACACAGTTGGCTCAATAAAAATTGTACACGTGTCGGAAAGAGGAAGAACTTGAGTTTCAGAATATACAGTGGCGTGACTTGACAAGGGAGTGAACTGAGGGGTCAATTCTGAAGTATAATAAGCATTCCCTAATGATCTTAGACCCATTTCACTAGTCAAGTGAACCACAGCTGTACCACACTAATAAATCATAATAGAGGTCAAATGGAACTGTAAAATGGAACTGTGGTTTCTTGCCTTGACCAAATATATGTGATGGTGAATTAAGTCTTATTAGATTTCTTTTCTGATTTTAACAAAGAGAAGAACAGTTAAAGCAATTCTATGCTTTCTAAAAGACTAACTATTAAGAGTATTCCTCATCAGAGGACGGATAAAGTCTGTGATGAACAGGTCTTTACCTTCAATTTCAATTTGTCAATTTATCACAATGGCATGGCTTGGTCACTAAACGTCTGAGTATATTGTGAAACACAATGTTTTTCTCTACCACTATCCATGTGAATTATTTTGTGGGCAAACGTGCACTAAATGTCCACACAGGGACACTGCATTATACCGTATACCTATATTAGACAAGTGTTCACCTTATTCTGCTAAGGCTGTTTTTCACAGCCAGTGGCAACATTCATACCCTGTCACTTGTATTCAAAATCACAACTCTACCTGCACAACGGTAGAACACATAATGACAAAACATATCCCAAAAAAGAAACTTCATTCTATAGCAGCATGAAACTTCCATGACACATTCCTTCCTATTACAGCGATCAGACATGCTACTGTAGATATAACTTTAAAATAGCAGAGATACACTCAGACAGGACACTACATTTTACAGTTTTTTTGGCGGGGTGGTAACAAATGCTTTATTTAAAATAACACATTATTTTAAAAGGAACACATGGAAATGTGATTCGGAAGTAAGTTCAACTAAAAGTTCACATTGGTTTTTCATTAATGTAGTGTGGTTGAGATAAAACACTTCCATGTGACCAAGCATTATGTAGAAAGAGAACATAAAAACCTGAACCTCCTTTCATCTCCTGAAAATTATTGCAGCTCCACCGCAAATGTCTGAAAACAGATTATGAAGTAATAAAAATACCAAAGGAAGCTAAATTATAGTACTTCTTACTGTTAATTACAACAACTGCAATAGCAGTAAAACTATAGCTCCTGAAATGCTTCAGTTAGAGTACTGGAGAAAAAATAACGTCTGACTCAAACCCAGTGCTTTCTACAACACGCAGTGTTCCCTGCAGGACCTCTGAGCAGTTGTCATCATAGCCATCTTCTGTCCTCCAACTACGCAACAATGATCCCCATTTCCCACATTCCCTCCACTCAGTCCCAAGCTCCTTCCTGCGCTGACAGATTTAAGGCATGTCTGGGCTTCGCCTTGCACAAGAAGAAAGTCAGACTTGCTTCTCCTTTGTGTTACAAGCTTCTGCGATGCCAACAGCGACAATATATAAAATGGTTTTCAAAAGAGAAGCGGGCCGTCCGGCCTATCCAGCCTGCCTGGTTGCTGGTAGATAATGGATCCAAGAATCTCATCCAGCCCTGTCTGGGGTGCCGGCAGGGTAGGTTTCTCCAGAACCCCACCACGCTTCAAGTAAAATAATGCCCCTGTCTCAGTTTTGATAAAACGTCAACAGAAACAGAGACCTTTCAGTACAGAAAAGGCCTACAGAAGACGCTTGTAGGTCTGTTTACCAGACCAGGTGAGGACCCGCAGAGGTCACTTCCAGACAGGAAATTAGACAGACATTTTGTTTTGTTGACCCAGGCTGGTACGCACCTGAAGTAGGCTCTGCAGCCTTAACATTTTTTTTAAACGTTTTTTCTTTCCACTTTCCAGCACGGAAGTAACCTCTGTTTGTTCCTACTGTGTGTCGTAACAGCTGTTACTAACTGCACAGAGTGCTCTCACTCCCTGGAGTCTGGATTCAGCATCCGTGGGCTCAAACCGATAATGATAATGTGTGATTCAGCAGTCATGTTATAAACAACATTCAATGGAGGTACTATTAACATGCTCTTTATTCTGAGGCAAAAAAAAACATAATCCACAGCATATTTCACACTGTGTCACATCTGAGGTCTTAGGGCAACACCATCCTATTTCAACACTGTTCTTTCAGGGACTTAGTTTAAAAACATTTTAGTACTAAAAAATAATTATATGACTCATTTACACCTTGTAATCATAGTAACAAAAAAACAATTATTCTAAAATTACAACGCTTACTTTAACAAAACAAAAGTGCAGATTTTTCTATTTCTGTTATCACCAAAAAAGGCCGAGTGCAACAGTGCAATGTTGTTTTGTCTTTGGTTGTAAAGATGAAAATATACCTCTAATAATCTCACTGGGTTTTACTTAAGCTACTGTAAGTACAGTCATGCATAGTGCCAAAGAAGAAACTTAATGGAACATCATTATAAGAAGGGCACTGGCTAAAATAAATTCAAAAACCTAAAGCATTTGTCTTTATATAGGCCATCACACATTTTAGACACTACATTTAGTTATTAGCACCAAGCCTTGCAGACCACAGATGGGAAGGGAGATGAAGAGAAAATCGGTTCAAGTGTCATTATTTAATCATTTCAGTCCTGTATCATACTTGATTCTAGTCCACAGTATCAAGATCATTTCCTCCTGCAGGATTGCAGCTGTTAATAAGCTACTTCACATTATCCCCCTTAGATATGAAACGAAGGACACTCTGCAGTATTACACACTCACAATTCATACAACGAGAAAGCTGTGGATCTTGTAGGTTTAAGTGTTCCCCCAAAATCAGGAAAGGAAAAAAAACTAGAGCAAAAAGCTTTGATGCTTCTCATTAACCATTATACACTAGTCAGATTAACCTGCTCTTTAGTTGCAAACCTAAAGAAATCAGGAATTATAGAATTAGAGTGCCTTGAAAAATATTCAGACCCTTGCACTTGCACATCTTGTTACTTAAAAGCTTGTATTCACGATACTTTGAATATCTGTTACAAGCACAACCTACTCCACACCTTCAAAGCAACAAACAAAAGGATGTAAAAAGGTTATAGGAAAGGAAAATGGAAAAGTGATGATTGCATCAGTATTCACCTCCTTTGTTGTGTCAAACTAATTTAGCAGCACAAAATTACCTTGACAAGCCACACAGTTAGTTGAAAGTGTACAATAATATTGATTTACATGATTCAGGATAAATACACCTCTCTTTGTAAGGTCTCTCAGTCAGGTAGTGAATTTAATGTAAAGAGTCAACATGAAGACCAAGGAGCTTTCACAACGACTCGGGGATAAAAAGTTGGAGAAAGCCATAGACCAGGAGAATAAACTGTACAGTAAAAACATTTCAAAGACTCTTAGTATCTCTTTGAATGTGGACAAGGAGGAACCTGGTTAGAGATGCCACTGTGTGACCAATGACATTTGAAAGAGCTGCAGAGTTTAGTAGCTGAGATGGGAGAAAATACTGATTTCACAGGTCTGAAAACTCTTACCATCAGCACGTTTTATTTTTATCTTTGGTTTTTGCTGACCTTTACTGTAGCTTCTCTGACATGAGAAGTCTTCAGTTTGAGCATTCTTTTTTTAATATAATATTCTTTTTTTTTTAAAATGTCTATTTGTAGTTGGAGTTTCACAAAATTTGAACCATAGGGAGGGTCTGAACACTTTTGCAAGGCACTATATATCTTTTACAACACCGGTTAGAAAATTTTGTATCATTGGGCGCTGCAGTCCTGAATTTAATAATAACTGTTCATCTGCTTTACATTAAGAACTATTTGCAAGGAAATCAATTCATTGCAACACTAGGACCTTTCTTAGTGGTTCGTCCTAAGACTCTCAGAATTCACCTTTCAAACAGGAGGTTTTTGCTCCTCTCTGTATCACAATCTGAGCTGTATTCTCTATAAAACACAAAATGTACAGTAAATAATGTCGAATGTCTATTCATATACTGTATACTCTGTTTGGGCAGCTCTTCGAGTCAGAAATCTAACTGTCTTCCCCCTACAGTATGTTAAGGTAAGGCTATGGCTTTTATATTTTATCACAAAATGCTGTATTTGATTGTACGCCACCACAGCATTTTAAACCTGAAGCACAGAGAACACATTACAGTAACCCTTCCCCTCCTGCAAATATTGCACTGCTACACACTGAATTAGACCTATTCATCCCCTTGACCACATCACTTGGAATTCAATATATTTGTGAATTTTAGGACATATGGAAGAAAATATTTAAAAGGCTGATGGAAATCTAGTTTCCCTGCATGGAGTTTGGTACACACGATCAAGTGTACAAAACACATTAAAACACATTCATCTAACAGAAGATTTTTTTCAACAGTAGATTTTATAAGAAGCATGAAATCCTGCAAACTGGTCAGGTAAGAGGGTGTCCTGAGGGCAGAGGCAGAGGCTGTTCTTTACCTTATTAGCAGCATCTGCATATGATCCAATTCGGTACAAGAAAAAAAAAACATTTCCAAAGCAACTGCTGTGCTCACAAGCCATTGTTTCTGAGTGAAATGACAAGAGTAACTGCATACAGACTGGGCTTAAGTACTTTTGATTGATAAATACATTTAAGTACAAGCTCAACTATGAAGCAACAGGAAAAATACTCCTAATCTATGAGTGCCCACAAGCAGATGGGCACCAAACTGAGGTAGCTGAGGTACCAAACTAAATGACCCCAACGCTACACACAGTCTCACGAGAAGAAACAAGCGTGTCTGTTCCTGTTTATGCAGTGAAATGCAGAGCCGTCTGACCAAATTAAAGAGCACTGTCTTTTCTTATTGCTGCCTCAGAGAGGCTTGGACAGCTTGAGTGACATCTGCTTAAGCATGACTTGTTTAATGCTATTCCCAGTCCCCATTGTTTCTTAATTCAAAGTGTTCTCTCCTTAAAAGCGGAACCTGCAATCATACAGTACATAAGTGGACTGTGACATCTTACAACATTTCATGTTAGGAGCCAATGGAGTATCTAACATCACAGGAAAGATACGCACAAGATTAAAGCTGAATCCCAGAAGCTGGCCATAATATTCCCTTTGAGTCAAAGTCAAATAAAAGATTTGGCATTTTATGAATGGAGCTTATCCACAGTTTATCCTCAGTGGAGAGCTAGTTGAGGGAGTCCACAAATGGTTATGTCTGTCAATGCATATTTTGCATTAAGGGGCACGGAGTCATTGCTGTAAACTACTTATTGCCTTAAAGTTGAGTACCGAAAGGGAGCTTCCTTGCCCAATGCTTTTTCTTTTAACATATACAGAATTACCAAATGCTGTGCACTAGTGTCTGCAGAACTGCTATTTAATTTAACACGTTTTAACACAAGAAATGAGAAATGTCTAGTGTTCCTATATTTGTACTATATTTGTTCCTACATACTGTACTTGTGGATTGTCAAAACGTACAGAATTAAAAGAGAAAGTTTCAATACACTCCTTGTCACGTTGGTCTTTCCTGAAGCTTAGAAAGAAATTGCAGGCTTCTAGATGTAAATATGATGAATATTTTTTTCAGAACAGCATTTAATATAGTGACATATGTAAAACAACCAAACAAGTTCATGTTAATTCCACTTATTTTTTCTATATTCTGCATCCTTGCAAAAAACACTCAAAAGCTTTCTTCACTTCTTTCAGATCACTGCTCTGCTCTCGGCTTCCTAAATAAGAAGCAAGCATAAACTAAAACAAACCTACAGTACTTGGAATATGAGCATTACCTGAATAAGATTAACACTCTTGATTTTATCCACAAAACCTATGGCCTTCTGATCTTCTCAGACCAGACTGACACCTGAAGAAGGCTCCACAGCCGAAACGTTGTGCAATTCTTCTCTTTTCAGCTTGGAATAAACCTTTACTTGTTCCTTTGAAGCTGTACAATGTTGAGCTGTGAATAAATCCCGTCTGTTATTACTCTGTCTACTCAGGGTGTTTCACTGGATTCTGTACTGGGTCCTTCACTTATTTACTTCCACTTTCTTATTTCCACAGTACCTCTTGGGTCAGATATTTCTGCCATAATGATTGTGGAATTCGCGGCTGTGCTGGTTACAATCAGATCTATTGTATTTTCTGACTAAATTAGATACTACCACTGCAGGTTTCATGGAAAGTGCATGTTGGGAACCTGCATAACACTGCTTAGTTAAGATCCTTGCTCTGTCGGATACATAATGTAAATTGTTGCCAGGGACCTTCTGCTGTACATACATGTTTAAGTACCGATCGCCCAGAGTTTTACATTCATTTTTTCCACAATGGAAAAAAGGCAAATGAGAAAATGTCCGCTAAATGATTGTCACACTAAATAGTATAACTGAATATTGATACATACTTCTACATCCTCATAATTTGACTATTGAAACACTTTACTTAGTGTGTTCTCTTTAATGTACTAAATGAGCCTCTGTAAGCCCCGTGTGCAGTGATGCTTTTTGCTCTACGTCAGCACATCCCCTCCTCTTTAAATTGCACTTCAGAGGTCAGAGCCATCAATCAGGATTCAGTTTGTGTTGTATGATATTGCTGTCAAAGTACGGACAGCAGTCCCCGTGGTTCTCTACCTCCATCCAACTGCGCTGCCACTGACTGAAGATGCCATAGTTCTTGTTTGACAGGAGTGAGTCTTTGTGTAAAAATGGTGGGAGGGGGAATAATACACAAGACCTGTGCACACAACCTCCATGGCACCTCCGGCTGATGGCGTCCCCCTCCTCCCCCCCCCCAGCTCTCTTCCTTATTACCTTTCCAGCCACCTTGCTCGCACAATACAGCCCCATTCAAACTGAAGATTGACCCTTTACAACCTAGTTCTCAATCAGCGGCCTCCCCTGCTGTCTCAGGCTGTTCTCCCTGCAGCTCTGCAGCTCCTTTGGCCAGCAGCACTGGGCTACCCAGCTACGTCACTCCCCCGGAGAACACAGACACACGCGCCGCCCGTCAGGCTGCTTGCTGAAGGTGTTCTTCCAACACGCATTTGTGCTTTCCGAGAGAATATCCGCAGTCTCGCAAGAGACCTCAGACAGCCCACTGAAACAGGACAGCTCACAGCTGTAGCTCATCAAGACACCCATTTCCTGCAGCTGTGCCCTCCAGGACGAACACCAGCTATTGGCCCAGCACAAACACGGTATCGTTGATCGCCTCGTCCCTCACGAACTGGTCAAAACGCTTCAGCCGCAGGGTTTTGACTGACGGGTCATGGAAACTAGCAGCAATTGGGCCTGCTATCACCCTTGCAAGCATACTATAATTATTAAGAGGTACTGGACCATGAGGACATGATATTGGGATAGTATAGTGAATAATTATCTACATTGAAATATATACAGTAGCAAATAAATACATTTTTACACTCCACCACAAAGACACATAAAATTAGACCTGAAGAATAAACAAACATGAACAGGATTTGATGCCTGAAGCTCAGCTCTACATGCCTCCAGTACACCGACTACAGACGATGTCAGAAGAAGGTCAAAAATGCGGAGAGTGGAGATCAGCCTTAACTCGCATTGCAGTCCTGCAGATTCTCCAACCCCGTCTCAGGGTTTGGAAAGGTAATTGAACATTTGTGCAAAATTCAGAGTAATGAAAATGAAATATCTGTTACATCACAGGTTAAAACGTACGACTCGTTCTGGAGGTCTAGAACATTTTTGTTATTACTCGCTGTTACCTTACGAGCGCAGGCTTATTCAAATGAGAATACTGCTCTGTGTTTTTGATAATTTGACCAATCAACCTGGCGAGGTAGTTAAGATAAAGACGGCACCAAGAATCCAAGTTCAAGGCAGTACGTGTCTTTTGGCTTTGTCAATACTTTCTATCGCTTCAAGCTTTTACGAGAATGCTTTCCTTCTTTTGCTTCTGCAGCAGCTGTCAGAAATAAGTAGGCTGTTAAATGCTAAAAATCACTAATTAAGCGAGATCAAAAGGGAATCGGCTCCAGACAGAAAGACCATTGATGCAGTGTAAATTAGTCAATCGAGCGTTTGCATTGTGAGGGGTGTGGTGTCTACAGCTGCACATTTATTTTCACCAACTGTTGACTGAAATGAAATGTCCCGACAATATTGTTTTAACAGAACAGAGATTTAGATAGTCTGCTATAATCACAACCATGATATTGTACATAACTACAGTTCTTAATAGTAAAAAAACACTCCAGATGGATGGTCAACTCGGAGGGTAATGACCTACATTCTGCATCTAGTGAAGACAAAATGACTGCTGACTGCATGTTAAAGGGGGGCATGTCATTGTAACATACATACCAAAAACCGCTGAACACTAAAAATAAATAAAAGCGCTTAACAGCCGTGCCTAGTATTTCAATAATTTATGTTATGTACTATATGCCCCCTCTTGAAGTGCACTTCAATCAATCTGGCCTCCTGTAGCAAATGGGTTCGACTCCCCTGGACAAGAACACTGTGTTCCATCCAGCCGATTCTGAAGTTCTGACTCAGCTGAAGACCAGGCTCCACACCACCACCACCCCAGTGAGAGAACCCGCTGTCCAGATCTATTAGAAGCTCTGCCGCTCGCGACATTTTCTTCATATGCTCAAGCCTGATCTTTTTACTAAAGCTTTTCATGCACAGTTCAGTCTTACTCTTGGTTTCGCCAAGTCAAGTACAGTCCATTTTCACCTTCTGTCGTGTGCTCTTTGCAGAGCGGTTTGGAGTTCCCTGAAAAGCCCTCATGTGTAAAATTGTATTACTGAAGGGCAGCTTCCTCTGTTACAAAAAGACGTAAGATATCAGCAATGTTAGGGAGTAATTAGTTATGTGCAACTAGTTACTCTAATGAGATTCAGTAGAGTATAACTAATCATTACTTAAAGGAAATACAATAGTGGATTATGTTTTTGTGAAAGGCAACTTCACTGCTCCTCATTACTCTGTAGTGAAGGACTATGGCTAACACAGGGTATTAATCAGAAAATGCTTCATTAATTCAGTTACAATCAAGAACAAGTATGTAAAACAATTATTGGGATAAAACATGGTTTATGCTAAGCAAGGCATTATACAATATACAGATCTTTTAGTACAGTACACCACTGGTTTAATGGGGCTAATTTGGGGCAAGGGCGTCTGTTATTGCTGAATGTTCAATCACAAGTGATGTTTTGTCAGCCCAAAAACACAACATCAATATATACTGTATATAGTATTATATGCTTTCTGGATCTTTTGACTAATGTTTTAACTACAATCAACGCAGTCAATGAAAATTATTCTTGTACCCTTTTTATCATAAATATACAAGGTCTTCATTTCATGTGTTGTAAATATACTGTATAAAATTAGCTAAAGCGTGCAAGACACAAACAGCGCCTACCGTAATCACAAGCAACTGACCTTCCCCTATAGGGCACCATTGACATTCCTGAATTTTAAACCTATGTAGTATTTATTTTGTGCTTGTTTTAATATTTATGCATTTTACAGTGTTTTTTTTACATATTGATAGCATTTTAGTGTACTTTTCAAAATTATAAAGAATTCACTATAGCATACAAAACACAAAACACCCATTGTTAGCAATTTCCCTACCCTATAGGGCACCATTGATATTCATACCTTTTAAACCTATTTAAAGGTATATTGTACAAAAGATGTTAATTTATTATTGTTTAGGAAGTTAGTTGTTTTATTATTTTTGCATTTTACTGTGTTCTTTATTGTGAGGAAGGTCCAGTATTTCTGATTTTACAGGCAAAACTCCCTATTTTGTCTGTTAAATCCCAAGTTTGTTAAACCAAGGGATTACTCTATACTGTATATATTTTAATTCTCGTAATGGTTTTTAAACTTCTATTTTATAGGTGTCCATTTCTCTTTTTCTAATGACATGACTCCACCTGAAGTGAAAATCAAGCATTCTTGTGGCCTCTATACTGAAGACAATATACTGTACAGGTTGAGGTTAGCAACAAAGTAGCTAATGTGATTTCTTCCATACAGTACATACCATATAGCAAAAAGGGAAGACCTATGCAATTATATTTTATATAACAGTTCCTATACTGTAGGTGGCACGGTGGTATAGTTTCTGCCTTGTAGCGCTAGAGCCCTGCGTTCAATCTGAGACCTGGGATGCCAACTGTGTGGCGTTTGTATTGCAGAAAGATACAAGATGTGAAAAAAGGGTTAACTAATTCCTTTCTGCACAAAGACTTCTTTTGGTACGAGACATTCCATGTTTAAGCACTTTTGAGTTATGGCAGGAGCAGGAGTTAACTGATAAGAGATTCCAAGTGCGAGCTGGAGACTCTCGAACCATGGGCAGAAGAGACCAGCCATTCAGAGTGTTCAAGGTCTGGAGAACGTCCGAACACAGGTGACCTCCCCCCATCACCATAGTAACAATTTGCGTCAGAAACGGCTGAAGTTGGCTATATACTGTAAACTGGAGCTTTACAACACATTCTCTGAGCAATTCTTCCCTGCTGGCAATAAACTCAGTTGTTTCAACTTCATCTCGGGATCCAGAACTTATTAGTCTGTTACAACAGTATGTTCTCCACATGTTCTCCTGGGTTTTCATCAAGTGCTCTTGTTTCCTTCCCCCGTCCAAAGACATACTGGTAGGTTAATTGGCCTTTGGGAAAATTGGCCCTGCTGCCAGTGGGCGTCTGTGTCTGTATACGCCCTGTGAGGGACTGGTGTCCTGTCCAGGGTGTATCCTGCCTTGCGCCCATTGCTTGCCAAGATAGGCTCTGGCTCCCCCTGTGACCCTGTATTGAATAATGCAGTTCCAAACCGGACAGATGGAATAATAGTTCCTCGTGTGTTTAACAATGCCAAAACATGAATGTAGACCACTTACTCAGAGTTCAGCTGTTTACATTTTTAAATGTAATAAATCATCAAATATTATTAGATTGACATTTTTAATTCCTCATCACATTCTTCGGATTTATTCTTGACTTTTTTCACTAGTGTTAAACTATTGTCTTTTACCGTAAATACCGAGTATATAATACAATACACCTATAAAATCTATATTAAATATTACTTGTAAATGCTGTACTGCAGTCCTACAATACTACAGGGAATATATTAACTTTTAGTGAAGTATTATCTTTGAATGCAAGACCTGGTCATGCATTCACAGTACTGAAGCTATTCACTACTATAACCCCAGCAAGCTGCATTTTTTTAAAACAATAGCATTTTTGCTCAGGTAATTGAGCAAATTGCTTCTGAAAAGAAATTTCCACAGCACCTTGATGTCAGCACTTATGTCATCATGGACTTATGTCCCTTTCCTTTCATCATACTGTTAGAAGCCATTAACAGAACCCGCTGCTATTTAGTTTTTATTGCTGCTTTATTCTCGTCATAATTGAAGATGGCGATGCAAACTTTTTTTTTTCCCCAGCCGAGACAGCAGTGACATTAAAATCAAGCATCCCTCATGTGTGAAATGTCAAGGGAGTAAAATTAATTGAAAGGACCACTGTAGGCCGTGCGAAAGGCATCAGTGCTCTGTACTTCATTTTGATGAAGCTCTTGTATTACAGCACACACATCTGTCTCTCTTGCTGGCAAAACAGATGAATGCTGTGACGGAAAAGGAAGTTAGAATTTATGGCCACGTCCACGATTCGCTAACATACACTCATCTCTTCAGTTCTTGGGCTCCCAGGATCCTAGACCCTGTTGCGCCTTTCAGAATCCACGAAGGAAACACTGGTTATCGTTCCATTCGCGCCTCTTCATCTTTTCTGTTCTGCCGCCTTCGGAAATACAGCAGATGACCAACGCGTTAAGGCCCCGACACCCAGACTGAAATGCCAGACCCCGTGTTTCCACGGCGACAGCCAACAGCCGCCAAGAGCTTCTGTACCACAGTCATCTCTGAAATACTCAAGCAGAGGTTGAGATGCAGGGAAAGGTGGAGGAAAAAAAACTCTGAAATGTGACTTCTACCGTCAAACAGTGTATGGGAAGAAAACACAAAGTAAGCAGAGCTTCAACTGGCTCATTGTTTTGAATGAAAACGGATTTTTTTTTATACCTTTACGACAATTTGAACCAGCGTGTTCTTTCACCACACAAAGGCCATTATTTGTGTTCATTTTTTTAAAATGCTAAAAGACTTACAATAAAATCAGCTTGTCAGCTATCTGTCCCCAGTGGATCACTCTCAAGAATAATCTCTAGCTGAAGTCTCTTAGGAAAACCTCTTCTCTGAAAAGCTGCCTGTGGACACACTTTGCTGTGCTGAAATCCCTAACGCTCACAACCCAAACAGACAGATTTTTATCATGCGATCACTTGAAATTTCATTATCTAAATAAGGTGATAGGTCACTTCGTTTATTTGATTCCAGACAACACAGGACGAGCTGAATAACTAAAATGTAAAACGTATGAAAAGCCAGACGGCATTTTCTGTACCATTAATTGCACTTGTATATAAGAAACAGCATTAAAAATAGCCATTGTGTTTCTAATAATTCTAACGAATAAATGTGTTTGGTATGATATTTAAAATGTCCACTACAGGACAGGGTTTGGTTTTAAACAGAAACCATTTCTCCAGTCCATTTAATGAGTTTGTAAAGGAGTTACAGTATAGACCTGGCTTATGCGATTAAATGTATTCAGTCATTTTTTGTGATAATTTTGACCCAATTACGTTTACTACACTATCATTAGAAATAGTCTATGTGTCTATATGTAAGGCATTGTTAAAATGGCTACCTACTTGAAAGATATATAGGTTGTAGACATTTTACAGTCTTTGTGTGCATCTAATGAAGTCTTATAACACCAGAGCACGTAAAATACAGCATGTGGAAAAGTCCACATGGACTTGAAATGACTGAATAATTGCATTACTTAATACTTATTAAACCCAAAACCATCCCCATTGTACAAAAGACAACTGCACCAAAAATATCATGATGTACAGCCCAGCAAACGAAACAATTTGCTTTAATATCAATTCATAGCAAATGTGCCTTTAAGAGACAGTAAATTGAAGGATCACAAAAAGATGTTGCCTCTTCCATTTTAAGATGAGCCATTTTACAGATGTATTGCATTTGTCTGCCTTGATCTACCTTCAATACTTTTTTTACTTGAGAATTTACCATTTACAGTATACCTGAGTATAATGCTGAAAAAAAACATTTTCATTTGTGTAAGCTGCCAATTAGAGTGAACAGCTTTCTTTGGACTGCAACTCAAATATTTCACACTGATCTGCAAGGCATTAGAGCTTAAGTGGGAGCACCATTCCTAAAAGTAAACCTGGACAGAGGGACAGAGGCAAGTGCAATGCAGATCTTGTAACAGAACAGTTCTTTCCGGACCCTATGCGGACGACACGATCCAGAGAAAAGTGAGGAAACACTAGGACAAAGATCATGCAGGAATACGGGGATGAAAACGGGGGGCGTGTCCAAAGTGCGCAGGTGCCCAGGGGAGTGAGTCTGGGGCAAACAATCCAAAAGTAATCCAGAGGGTAATCCAAAAACACAAGAAGAAGTCCATGGCCAGGCGATCCATCCAACAAGGGATTAAAAAACATGAACCGGGTCGGAACCGGCGGAAGGGGAACGGGAACAAAGATTAAAACCTTAACGGGACCAGGCGTTTCCAGGTCCTGGACTCGCACGATACGGAGATCAGATGCAGAGCCCGGATTAACGTCAGCGCCTGGCTTTTAAGGTGGACTGGGAACAGGGGACAGGAGCACATAATCAAGTCTGAAATGAAAGGGCCGGAGCACCCTTAAGGAGGAGGGACTATAGTCGTGACAGATCTATTTTCATGTTATTTTTCATTGTTTCTGAAATGTTGTCTCTTGTGTCTCACTTTAGTCTCTCAATAAGTTAACATGGGAAATTAAAGAAAACTTTTCTTTGCAATTCATTGTAAGAGAAAATCAAACATCCTAAATTTTTTACGGTTTTATACTTCATAATGCTTGCCAGAGACATACAGCAACTACCAGATAAGTGGTCGTTTCACAATAAGCATTTAACATGGCTACAGAAAGCAGACAACCTCTAGATTAGTCATGCATTGACACAAGAGGGGCACTGGTTAGTTCATTTACACAGGTAATACTGAATACTACGGTTTAACACCTCACTGACAGCACAACCTGCAGAAGCCAACAAAGAAGTAGTATTCTATTGCACATTGCAGCTGAAAACAAGTGGCATAACTAATGGCCACAGCATATGGCTTCCAGTGTTCATATGGAAAAAAACATATATTGTCAGGATACCAAAAGGGTTCTGGAAGGCTACTGCCTTTACCAAAACTGCTTCCTTCATATATATGATTTCATTCTTGACTCACTCTGAAAATGCAGGACACACTAATTACCTTAGAAATGTGACAAATTTTTAATTAGAATGGTTGCATAGGATCATGAGTGTATCTCTGCTATGTATACTTTAGACTCTTGGTAAAGAAAAAGGAAAATCTGTGACAATAATCTGCCAGGTAAAATTTTTGTACCTTTCAAGACAACGAGAAGTTGTCTTCCAGCCTGTCAAAAAAAAAAAAGTTAATATTTGAATGTTGTAAATCAACCTTACCATCATGAATTTCAAACGCCAGACTTGTGATCTTCTGTGTAATTATCATCATTGGTCTACAAGAGAAACAAAACAGCTGTAACTATACTAGAACATGAAACATGAAGACTAGCAGGATGCAGATCAGTGCAATTTCAGCTGTGACCCTTGACAATGAAGTGAAAAAACTTGCCCCCCGTATCCTGTGCAAGAGTCAGACTGGAAATAGCATATTACAGAACACAAATACATTATGTTCCAAGCTCCATGGTCAATTAGGGGAAAGACCTCTGGCTTGGATACATGGACACTTCAGACCCCTTGAGTGAGCAGGAACCAGGCTGGGTCAGAAGGACACAGAACATCTGCATCGTAGCAGCACTTCGTTCAGGAGGCAAGAGATTATTTACACATACAGTACGCATCATCCCAGCCTTTTGAAATCTTGCATAAGGAGATCGTAATATCTGACATTTACTGTAGAATAATAAGACTGCCAGTTGCATTAAATTTGCAATGTAACAGGCACCTGTGCTGTAAGGTATATAATATGCAAGCTAAAGGTTTGCTCTTAAGGGGACACTGATTAATACTGTGTGCCCTCCTACACTACAGAAAACACATTCAGTGGGAGGGAGCTTCCTGAAATTATCAGGAAGCAGGCAGCTGTTGTCCAGATGGCTTTATAAATGAAGAACCTATTAAATTAAAATTAAACGCAAAGTGATATAAAAGTAATTTCCTTGTTTACCTAGAGTTGCCACTATCGATCTTGCATTTTCTAAACATGACAAAATGTTTAGAACGATCTTTAATTCCAATGAGCCAAACCTTTAGTTTCATGCACAGTGCCTGCTACCTTCTGTGAGGCCTGCTATTAATATTGAAGACTTTTGAGCTGAGCAGTAATTAAACACTCGATCTCTCCTTTAGCTTCCCCTCAGAACTAGAGACAAATTCAATTACAAAATATACTGTGCTCTTATCATTCTAATTAGGCTCTTAAACACAGAAGTAATTTCCTTTTCTCATATGAAGGCCAACTCTGTGGTTTGGTAAGGTAGAACAATTGTTTTGAAATTGTCTACTTTTCCAGCCTTTCTAAATTGGTTTGGTCACTTGCTAATCTACTCAACTCTACCTTTCTCTACAGCCTTCACAAGAGACTCACACCAGCACTAGGGTGGGGTAGAGTCTCTGCACATGGTGCTCTGAAATACGCACTTGTCAGACATGATGTCTGCATTTCATTTTGATGAGTCCCCCAGCACCAACAGGTGTGTGAGCATTGACTGGAGGTGTGATGCAGCTCTCTCGTGCAACAGGTGTGCGAGCATTGACTGGAGGGATGAGGCAGCTCTCTCGTGTAACAGGTATGTGAGCATTGACTGAAGGCGTGATGCAGCTCTCTCGTGCAACAGGTGTGTGAACATTGGCTGGAGGCGTGATACAGCTCTCTCGTGCAACAGGTGTTTGAACATTGACTGGAGGCATGATACAGCTCTCTCGTGCAACAGGTGTGCAAACATTGACTGGAGGCGTGATGCAGCTCTCTCGTGCAACAGGTGTGTGAACATTGACTGGAAGCGTGATGCAGCTCTCTCGTGCAACAGATGTGTGAGCATTGACTGGAAGCGTGATGCAGCTCTCTCGTACAACAGGTGTGTGAGCATTGACTGGAAGCGTGATGCAGCTCTCTCGTGCAACAGGTGTGTGAGCATTGACTGGAAGCGTGATGCAGCTCTCTCGTACAACAGGTGTGTGAGCATTGACTGGAGGTGTGATGCAGCTCTCTCGTGCAACAGGTGTGCGAGCATTGACTGGACACGTGATGTAGCTCTCTCTTGCAACACTGCAAGCTCCCCGGTGTGTTACAAGAATCTCTGCTGCACAGCTGGTAGCTCCCCCGAGAGTCTCAAGCCCTACATGCCACCCATCCCTGGCAGCACCACAGCTTCGGGGATCCTGGTCGCGGTGAGTTTATCATACAGCCAAGACGTGGTCCAGCATCGCTCAGCCCGCACCCCGAACAAGCCCCAGCACTGATTTAGCCACTCGAAAGCCATGGCCGAGCAATTATTAAGCAGCAAAGCAGAAAACACACAACTCTATTTCACTGCTAGGGTGTAACAACCCTGCTTCCAAAGAGCTCCAGTCCAGCAGATCATATCAGTTGATTTTTGAAAGACCTGGGACAATTTAATTATGATCTGTTAAACGTGTGTTTTTTGTTTAAATGAGCAATTTGGAGATAATTTAAGACCACATTCTGAAGATCAAGAGCCTCAAGACCCAGAGGTCCTTAATTAAACAAATAACTGGGGTGTTACAGGCTGCACCTAACACAGCTGGCACCCATGGATACATATTGAAAACGCATCTTTTACAGCCCTCTGTAAAAACTTCTTAGACGGCTTGTCTTATTTTGCCAGAATGGTGATTTAACAATAGTGCCTTACCTCTTCAGGATCTACATCCTTCATTTTAATCAGTTTTTAATCTGTGCTCAGTACAAGCCTCCTAAACAAGACAGCTTATGGACAATACCCAATACTCATATCCATTATTGTGAGTACACAGTCTTGCCAACTTTCACTGCAGAGAGGAACTGCTAATGCTAAATTATTGTTCCATGGGTCCACACACAACCAAATAAGTCCAGGAAGTTTTGTGTTGAAAGGATGAGCTTTAGCTGACCTTACTGCAACATTGATGGCCAGCAGTCATATCACCCTGCAGCTCACAACTGGCAGCCCACTGAAGCTCAGGTGTGAGCCTGGTCAGTACCTGGATGGGAGACTCCTGGGAAAAACTAAGGTTGCTGCTGGAAGAGGTGCTAGTGGGGCCACTAGGGGGCGCTCACCCTGCGATCTGTGTGGGTCCTAATGCCCCAGTATAGTGACGGGGACACTATACTGTAAAAAGGAGCAGTCCTTCGGATGAGATGTAAAACCAAGGTCCTGACTCTCTGTGATCATTAAAAATCCCAGGGGATTTCTCAGAAAGAGTAGGGGTGTTACCCCGGTGATCCTAGCCAAATTTTCCACTGGCCCTTACCAATCATGGCCTCCTAATAATCCCCATCTATGAACTATGTCGCATCTTCCAGATGGGAGTGCACATTACCTGTAAAGCTTTTTGGTGGAGTGTCCAGAAAAGTGCTGTATAAGTTTAAGGAATTATTAGGAATCATTATTGATTGTATGCACACAATCCTGACTGCTGGCTAGGAAAAACTGGGATCTTTCCATGCCTTCCCTTATGACTGTAAATCAAACCTGATTCACATTTTGCCATTGTGTATCTGATAACGCAAATATTGCAGCTCTCCAGTGAAATTTCACCACAGACTCAATTCCAAAGACTGCAAAATGAGAAAGAAGAATCCAGATAAAAAGGAGAAATATGCTGCTTCTGGGTAGCAGACACTTCAGTAGCATTCTGTAACCTAGCAACCAACAGAGTCTCCGGCATCAGATGTTCGTGTCTGTTTTGCAGGATTATCAATGCGCACCAGGCCTTTCTCCACCCACGCCGAGCTTTCACAGGGGTTTGCCATTTGAAAAAAAAAAATGCTTACAGCACCATCAGCATGGACTTCACAAGAAATCAATATAAAAAGTTTGTGAAACTAACTCCCACAAGTTACCACGGCCAGAAAGCAGACCGGTCAAGATCCATCAAGACAGCAAAATGATAAAGGCTAATAGTAAAATTATACCTTGCCATTGAAGACTTTTGGGCTTGTCAAGTTAGTCAGGAGTCAGGGGTGGTCAGGAGTGTTTTCAGAGATTTTTTCGAAAGGTAACACTGACTGGGGAGCCTCCTGCTGTTTGCAGACTGCACATCTAGTCTGGATGTTTAAATTCCTTGAAAAAGGAACATACCGCCCCGGTTGATAAGGGCACTGCCTTACGAAGCACTGCCAGACTCTATAAATGAATGAGGTTGCACTCAAGTTTTGACACTCAGTGAATGAGAGAAGGGGGAGGCAACACACTGTGGTAGTTAGTGCTGCAGTCTCACGGTTTTAGGGCCTTGGGTTCGATTGTGGGCTATTAGCTATTCTACTGCACATCATTCCATCCATACATACATACTGTGCACTAAACTAGTACGAACTGTGAATGATGCCGCACAAAGGAAACCCAGACATTTCTCTCACTTCAGTTTGGCATCAGTGTTTCAGAGAGTAAACCCCCCCTCTGAGACCACTAAGGCTTGGTTTTCTCGGCTTACGTGAATACCACTCAAATTTAAAGTGGCAGAAGGTTACTGAAACCTCTGTGTCTTTTTTTTTTTTAATTGGGCTGTTCTGTTTCGTCAAAACCTTTTCATTACCCGTGTGTTTTCTCCAGGGGCCTCTGCATTCACTGAGATCCAATTAAAAACGAGACAAAATGTAGTTCATTGCTTAACTTTTTCTTTTATGTGATCTGGGGCTTCCAGTCCATGACCATGCAGTGGTATTCATAATAACTAGATTCACAACACATGTTTGATAGTTTCATTACATGAATCTTTGTATCATATTTGTCCCCATATAAATATTCAAGTCCTGGGACATTCTGTTGTTGAATCTTACAGCTAGTCTGATGTTACATTAGACTTTTTTACATTACATTTCGTTCAACACTATGACACGCGCTGAATATGATGGATTAGCAAGACCCTTTCTTAAATATGGAGGAAGGATCTGGACTCCGGGCTGAACTGGAAGGTCATGCACTCAAATCTTTATGTGGGACACAGCTCTTGCACCCCTGAGCCAGGTACGTCATTCAAAATTGCTCCAATAAACTTCCTGCTGTATAAAGGAGCGCTCTGCAGGTTGACACTGTAAACAAGCACATGTTCCCAGGTGATTTTTTAAGATAAGATAAGATCACTTTATCAGCCATATACAATTTCTTGCATTAAGAATCCATCTTTTCACATACCCCAGCTTGCTCTCCATGAGACACAGACACAGAGAAGCTTGGGGTCAGAGCGCAGGGTCAGCCATTGTACAGCGCCCCTGGAACAGTTGGGGTTAAGAGCCTTGCTCAGGGGCCCAACAGAGTAGGATTCCTCTGCCGGCCACAGGATTTGAACCAGGAACCTTCCAGCCACAGGTGCAGATCCTTAGCCACAGTGCCACCGCTCCGCCCTGTCCGATTCTCTGATTTGTCCTTAAATAAGGAATTTAAATACAAATTACTTGACATTTCTTGAGATCCACGTGACGGGGACAGAAACGCGCACTTTTGCAGAGCGGAAGGCCTTCAGGTCGCAGAAAACAAATGTTGTTCCGACAAAATAAATAAAAACAGTAACCGACAAACAGCTCATTAGTCAACCGAACCATTGCTTTCGTTATCCGACCCAGCCTCTAAAATGTCCCACGACATCAAGGAGATGTGTTCAGAGGAAATATGTACTGCAGACCTATTTGGCTTTATTTTACACCTCTGTCCATGTCAGTTCCACCACTTGTGAACAGTGTTTTATTGAAAACACTCAATAAGAGAGACACTAAAAAACACTAATATGAGAGACATGGGTGACTCATTACATGGAAAATATCACTCCGCAGACTCCACTACGCACTTAATTCTTTAGTCACAGCCAGCTAACATAACCCCACTTTGAACCAGCAACCTCAAACCTACAGGACCCAATCGGCACTGAGTGGAGTCTTTTTCCGCATGAGGAAAGGAGAAGCCTTATCAAACGCCTGCAGACACAGCCCTGCAACCTGAGGATCGGTGACAAAGCAGCTGCAAAGCAAAACACAGTCATTTAGACAAAAGAGCAGTTTAAAACACGGCCCCAAAAGACAAATGATCTGAGAGCCTTTAAGAAAATGTATATATATAATACGTTCTCAATCAATTAACAACCCAGAGAAATTGTAATAAGACATGATTAATCACTGTTTACAAATCTTCATCTACAGCAGGGCAACACGTCTGGCCTGGTAATTCATAGCCATCAAAACAAATCAAGAACCACTGGTGAGATTTATTCCGCTATTGCCTTGGGAAATGTATGAATGGTATACAATTGCCACTGACACCATTGTTAAATCACCATACTGGCATATCACTGGTATGTTTTTAACAAAGAACATAAGATATTTCAGTGAATTTAGTCATCATAAATTTCCAACATAATTCCTGACTTCATTCAAATAAAATGACCCAGAATCATTATACTTATCATTTACAGTAAATTAGATACAACAAAGAAAATAAGGATTAACATGTTCTGGATTACCTGGAGCTAAAATATTTGGTAGTTAAGGTCCACCAACACCTTCAAAACTCCTGTTGTCACCATAACCTAAAACGTACTGTAGACAGCAACTGTAAGTATTTTATTACTGCCATTGCAAATTTCAATTTTCGTTTGAGAAAATAAAAAACTAAGTTTTAGGATTTACAAAAACTTGGGATAAATCCAGAGTCTCTGAAAAATAAACCTTCAGTATTAATTTATCACACAAAAACCAGTGGCCGCATGAAATACACCACAAGTTAAAGAGAACCAGCCAACAATGTGCTACAGGACAGTAATTTGTATTTTGCAGGATGTAGTCAATACTTACTGTAAAACATTATTTTACTCTGCTAGAATGGAAGAAAAAAATGAAGTACAAAAGTACAAAATCATGAGCCATTCCGATTGTGAAGCAAATGTTTTAAACCTTTCATCAAACTAGGGTACAGTATCCTTATCATAAAACCATTTGGCTGCTGCGTGCTAGGACAGCCAGCCCATTCACAATTACAGACTTCAGAAATGCCATTCCTGGAAGAATAAATTAATATAAAATGTGGCCTACAAAACTCAACAGAATGTGTGAGAAGTCATCCAAACGCTAACACTTCCAGAGTAATGGATGTCAAAGAAGAGACACGTAAGCCTGTTTCACAGCAATCAGTTGCTGTGGGCTCATGCAGTAATGTCAAGCCAAATGCTACAGTGATTGCTGCAGCCTGCTCAGCGGACAGGGCCTTACCCAGTAAAGTCTGCAGAATACAGGCCGTAGTCAAAGACGTAGACCCGCGTGATCTGACAAAAGCTGAGGTATCCCAGAGCAGCTACAAAACAGTACCTGGAAAAGAGGAAAAAAACAATAATCAATATTTAAATTGCAGAGTCCACCAAGTAAGACAGAGAGACGTTGTTCACTCAGAAGCGTGAGTTTAAAAGAGAAATACAACATTTTCTGAGAGGGAAAA